>NW_026945162.1:0-2500 GCF_034702125.1 Engraulis encrasicolus | reverse complement strand
TCATGAGCGAGTTGCAGTAGTCAACGCGGGACAGGACCGTGGCCTGCACCAGTCGTTGTGTAGAATATTGTGTCAGCACAGGTCTGATATTCCGTACGTTGGACATCTGGAATCGACAGGTCCGGGTGACTGAGTTGATGTAGTTGGAGCATGACAGCTCATCATCAATCATGACGCCAAGGTTTTTGGCGACTTTGTTTGGGGTCACGATGGTGGAGCCTATCTTGAGGTTGATGTTGTTACTGAGCAACTCTTTAGCTGGATCACCAGGAGCTCTGTCTTGGACAGGTTCAGCTGTAGGTGGTGGTCCTTCATCCATGTTGACAAATCGGTGAGGCAGGCAGAGATGCGTTCCGAAACCGTGGTGTCCTCTGGACGGAACGACAGGTACATCTGGGTGTCATCAGCATAGCAGTGGTAGGAGAAGTTGAACCCATGTGTTTGAATGACACGTCCCAGGGAGGAGGTGTATATTGCAAACAGAAGGGGTCCCAGCACTGATCCTTGGGGTACGCCTGTGGAGAGGGTGTGAGTCGTAGACAGTTTCCCTTGCCATGACACACTGAAGGTGCGTCCAGAGAGGTAGGAGTTGAACCATGAGTGGACAACGCCTGTGATTCCCATGTGTGTGTGTGTGTGTGTGTGTGTGTGTGTGTGTGTGTGTGTGTGTGTGTGTGTGTGTGTGTGTGTGTGTGTGTGTGTGTGTGTGTGTGTGTGTGTGTGTGTGTGTGTATTGGTGGTGGTTGGTGTTGAAGGGGGAAATTGATGGGCATAAAAATCCGACTTTGCCCGTTACTGCCCCAGGCAAGTAATGGACTTCAAATAAGACATTTATTGTGTGTGTGTGTGTGTGTGTGTGTGTGTGTGTGTGTGTGTGTGTGTGTGTGTGTGTGTGTGCGCGAATGTGTATGAGTGTGTGTTCTCTTTCGAATGCAGGTCTGTCAGCGGTCTGGATGTGGAGCCTGACCTGGTTCACCTGGAGGCAAACACAGCAGATGGACGTAAGTGTTGCTTTTGGTCGTTTGAAATGTTTTTGCGACTTTCTCTCGTTCTTTTCTTCCTCTTTTCTCCATGCGATTTCTCTCAAACCTTAGTAGAGGAAAAGGGATACAAACACAAAGATGGGGGGTGGGGGCGTTGTGGTAGAGACAGAGAGAGAGAAACAGGTAGTTTAGAGAGAGACAGACATACAGAGGTTGGAGATGAGGAAAATCTGAAGTGCCTACTTACCCAACTTTTGCCCTAAAGCCCTCCCTGCCTGTCTCAGTGTCGGGGGATTCATAGCTGGAGATAAATGTAGCCAGTATGTAATATTAATACATCTTCATCCCCTGGATCATGCCCTCCATATAAACACCCCCTCCCTCCATCCGCCTCTTCTCCTCTCCTGCTGGCATTTCCTCCCTCCATTCCCCATATCTCTCCCTCTGTACCTCCCGCTGTTCCACCCTTCCATCTACCGTTCCCTCCATCACTGCACACATCTCCAACCCTCCCTCCACACCTCAGACTGTAGCCCTCCCTACTCCTCCTCTCCTTCCTATTCCCCCATAAAACTACCTCTCCCTCTCTCTCTCTCTCTCTCTCTCTCTCTCTCTCTCTCTCTCTCTCTCTCTCTCTCTCTCTCTCTCTCTCTCTCTCTCTCTCTCTCTCTCTCTCTATTTCTCTCTCTCTCTATTTCTCTCTCTCTACCTCTCTCTCTCTCTCTCTCTCGGGATCTCCTTGTCGTGTCTGTTGCCCCCTGGGGCATCAGTTCTGGGTGGAGTGAGGCAGTGTGTGTTGTCTTGTCTGGTTGTCTGGTTCTCCTGGGTCGACACCAGGCACCAGGGAATGTGGCAAAATGAGTCTTTTTGCTGTGTAATGAGGACTGATGTAGAAAGATGGATACAGTCCACGTCCATTATGTAATCACTTAAATGACATATTTTTCCATTTTTGTGGCATAACGGGGGTGCAAAAGTGAGAACACTACGTACACCCCTCAGGGAGAAGCATTCAATCAGTCTCAGAAGAATTGAGTCAAACACACACATGCACACACACACACAGGCGCACACACGCACACGCACACGCACATGCGCACGCACACACACCTACAATGAGGATGTTTTTTTCCAAAGTACCAGTGAGGCAGTACTCTGTTTGGGTTTCGCTTAATTAACGGCCCGACTGATGGGTGGTGGATGTGCTGAGTGCTCCATTCGTCTGTCACAATCACGTCGATCGCACATTAGTCTCGCCACAGCAGTAACAACTCGCAGCAGGAGGGATGGACACACGCACACGCGCATGTACACACTCACACACACACACACACACACACACACACACACACACACACACACACACACACACACACACACACACACACACACACACACTGGTGGTGGTGGTGCCTATTTGAAGTTATCAATCTCACACTATTCTGAGAAGCGCACGCACACACACACACACACACACACACACACACACACACACACACACACACACACACACAACA
>NW_026945161.1:0-6586 GCF_034702125.1 Engraulis encrasicolus | reverse complement strand
AATTGTTTGTTTACTGTACATTTTGCTTTGCCCCTATAGCTGCTATATATGTTACTCATTCTCCATGTCACGGTTCCATCAGAGAGTGCATTGGTTCAGTAATGTGCTACTGTGGTGGAGTAGCGCTTACATCTCTATGTCTGTTTAATGCAGGCACATACCCATGCCTCAGGTCCACACAGCTACTGTAGGTAGCTGTGTCATGTTCCCTCCTCATTTCACCTGCTTGGGATGTCTGCTGTAGGCAGTCACCCTCATGTTTCCCCTCCCCCTTGGTAAGATAGCTGCTGTAGGCTTGTGTGTCTTGTTTGTATTTCTTTACTTTTATAGTAAAACCACGGTTTATACGGTTTCACTTCACATCTGTGTGTGTCTGACTTCATTGGACATCTTCATACTGTTCTGGCCGGACAGCCTGTGGTGTTTGTTGTATACCTGATCCAGCTCCCTTTTCATACAGTCCTTTTTCGGGTGCATCACACAGCACCATTTTTTTCACCTAAAATAGCATATCATGTGAGAGTGGTGCGCTTTCAGGCCGAAAGTGTAGTCTGGCCACCTGGTCTCTCTTGAAAACAATGTGGTGGTTAGGTTTGTTTTTTGTTATTTATTTATTTTATTTTTTTTTGGGGGGGGGGGGGGGGGGTGGGGGGGGGGGGGTAAAGGGGGCCCATTGATATTTTTTTGTCCCGGGCCCAGCCAAACCTGTCAGCCGCCCTCCGCGCGCACACACAGACACAGACACACACAGACACACAGACACACACACACACACACACACACACACACACACACACACACACACACACACACACACACACACACACACACACACGTTTTACTCACCATAGTGTCTCCAGTCTACAGTTGGGGTCTTTCTCCAGAGCAGAGAGCTGCTCAACATCTGAGGCTCTCAGGCTATTACTCTGCAGGTGCAGCACTTTGATACGTGAGGAGGGTGAGGACAGGACAGAGGCCAGAAGAGAACAACTCTTTCCTGTCAGCTTACAACTACACAGCCTGAAACACACACACACACACACACACACACACACACACACACACACACACACACACATAAAGAATCTGGGCTGGCCAGAGCTGGCAGGGGGCAGGGCAGAGGCTATTTAATCCAGGCAGAGAGAGCTTTCTGAGGAGACCACGAAGGGTCTGTTCAGAAATGACTCCTGTACCACGGTAATAAATCTCCAGATTTGCACCAGCATAATTCACAAAAATTGACAAATATGTTATTTAAGTTACACTATTGGCATTACTTTTCTGTCATAAGCTCAAAAGATGTTGTATTACACTTACTCTGTGGGCGTTTTGGGAATAACTTGTGTGTTTATCACAATATTGTTCAAAATATTACTTTTCAACCAGGGTGTACTCATTATTGCTGTGCAATGTAGTTTTTATTGGGCTGCTTGGAGAAGAGGCATTTAATCTGTTACAATTTAGGATACAATTGAAGTAGGTATATATTAGTGGTGGGCCGTTATCGGCATTAACGTGCTGCGATAATGTGAGACTCTTATCGGGCGATAAAGAAAATATCGCACGTTAATCTATTGTCAAAGTTGGGTTTGGAGTTTGCGTAGCCTATGCACGTCACCATATCATTTTTGACAGACGCTTTCAGCGCTCCAGTCGCTTCTCCTCTCCACCTGCTGCTTCAGCACCCAGGTGAAAAACCCATATACTTAAAGTGTACTTTTTTTGACCGTACTTAGTACAAAGTGTACTATTTTCATCGATTTAAAGTGCGCTTCATTGCACTATTAGTGCGCTGAAGCACTACTAAAGCATTACTTCAGCACACTTGCAGCACACTGAGGATGCTAAATTGGCACCGCTCTTGGACAACTTTAGGTGCACTACAAGCATACTTTTGAAAGTATGCTCCAAACATGCTTTTCATGCATTCGTACGGAATTAATGGTGTGCTTGAGTACACTTCTATAACATTTTATTGTTACTAGAAGTACAATAAAAGTATATTAACTTCATGCTTCTTTGGACTACATTGGAACATTTTAAGTATGTAAAAAGTATATCATATTAAGTATTGTAAATATATAACAGGTATGCTTGAAGTATATTTACAGTACACTCCCAAGTACAATGAATAATACAAATGTAATACTACAATCCATGCTGGTTCTCAGAGCTTGTACATTACACACAGCCACATGTTACAGTAGTGATACAGTATGCATGCCTAGCACGACTGACATTTACAATCATTGCATTGTTACAGAGATTTCAGATACACATTTCACTTTACTTCATTCTTGTTCCACTTTCCTGCAGTTGATCATTTGAATTGATCACGAATGGTGACCCTTGATTCTTTGTTTGAACAACTAGTTCCAACTTACCTCTCACCATGATATTATGGGAAGTGTGAGTCTATATATACCAGAACATATACGTGACCATCATAATGACGGTGGGAACATGGCCATTTTTGTGTACCACTTTAAAATGTTAAAACTCCTACAATAAATGCAAAAAAAAATGGTTCATATTTCAAAAACCCAAAAGAATTCCTTAGAGGTAAATGGTTTCTGTTTGGAAATTTAGCTCCAAGAATGCTTGCATATGGTACATGCATAAATTTGCTGGGGGTAAATGCACTTTGTATAAACACCTTGAATTTTTTGGATAAGCCAATCAAGGCACTTAGAAAAATTACTTCCAATAGTTAAAGTGTTTTTACTTAAAGCGCACATAAAAATCCACTTCAAATCCTTGGGGGAGTATAAACAAAATGCACTTAAAAAAAGTGCAATTGCAATATGTTATTAAAAAATACACTTTTAGTAATTTCACTATTTGAACACATTAGAATTTCCTCTAAATACACTTTTAGCCAAAAAACTTCTAAATGCCTTTTTGTATGGTTCGCAAAATGTACTTTCTTTGAGAGCAACTTAATTCTCTAATTTTAAGTAAAACTTTTAAAAAAGCATATTTAAACATACTTTTTTTTAGCACAAAAAGTTGAGTGCGCTTTTTTTTAAAATCTAATACACTTCACCCTCTTTTATTGACTAAATTTAACCCCTTTTTTCACCTGGGAACCTACTAAAAATAAAAAGGTTTTTCATTGGGGAAACTTAAACTCTCTACCGTGGGAGGGGTTGTTTGAGTGGTTTTTTTTCAAAGTGGTAACTAGAGTTTTTGAGGTGAAGCAGAGACATTATTGTGTGTGACCAGCCCGACAGTATTTCCTCGCACATTGCTGGGAAAACAAACAAAAGTCCCTTTTCCCGAATTTTTTCCTGTGCCTAATTCAAAAAATTTTGGTGACATCATTTTTAAGATTGTCAAACTGAAACTGTCAATATCACTCTCGCTAAATGTTTTGTTACAATCGGCATTTCGACTCAGATATTCTCATGTCAGACGGAATAAACGTACGCGGTCGTCCGCTTAAATTTCTTTCTCTTTTTTTGCAAACTGAATTTCATTTCGAGTTTGTGACTCCTCTGCATTCTAACTTTGAGAACAACTGTAAGTCCTGGGGGCCAGAGCAAATTTCTAGATATCTAGAGCGTAAGCCAGCTCCTCCTCTCAAAAGTGGACCCCCGGGATTTTGACACCGACCTCATTTCTGACAGCCGGGGTGAAAACAATGTTCCAAACTTTTTTTCAATTCCATGCATCCTTTGAATTCGCATGTCCATTTGCAAAGGCTAGCCCAAGTGAACGGCTATTGGGTAGCCTGCCCCCAAAAATATCTTGTCCCTTTTAAACAACTTCAAAAAAAAACCTTATTAAATCCCAGACGCAAGTGTAAATTTTTTGTTTTAGTAGAATGAATTTAAAATTTAAAACCCAAACCTTGCCTGCGTGTTTTTTCCAATTGAGAGACTATTTTCTGGGGGGCACGGAATTTTACTTCGCTCTCTTCATTGTGATGTACCCACCCATTCAGGGGCCCAAAGACTCGCAAATAAAGGCTAGTTATACAACTGTTTTTCGGATCGAACAGTGGTAAAACCCCAACACTCGCACCAGGGACATCAGTGTGTATAACCAACTGCAAAAATAAGCCCACAATGGGTATCGACAAGTTTCTTTGGGTTTTCCATGAAAGATGTTTAAAACCAAACGGGCACCTGGCTGCGGGGCTAGAATCAACACCCCCGAGGGGCCCCTTCCGTAGGCTACCCGGGGCTTTGCAGTGCCCCATTTCAGCCTACGACTTTACAAGTCCTTCTCGAAGTCAATACCTACACGGAAAATCTAAAAGTGTCTGCGGTGCCAACCCATTCCCAGCTCTACCTAAAACTTTGTCACGCACCAACGGGGCTCCGAAGAACAGTTTGCTATGCTTTCGCTTCTATATGGACCCATGGGGTTCAGTGATAATGGCTTCGCCTACATTAGCCAAAACTTGGGCAGAAGTTTTGGCCACCCTTTTTGGATGACATGTTTGATGCTTTACTGTTATTTTTTTAATTGCTGGACAAAAGGCATAAAAAAATTTGCCGTATTCCATGGATTTTTTTTTGAAGGTTTTCAAAGTCGACAGAAAGCATTACCTTGGGGTTTGCGGCGGGTCAGGGGGAGGGGAAAAACTTCAGTTTTGCAAAATTTTTTTTATTTTCCTTTTAATGTTTCGTTTTTTTTTGTGTAATTCTGTAACAAAGGGATTGGGAAAAGATTTGCTGATGGGCTCTAAGATTTCGCAACGCTATGTGATCTGGCTTGACATTGTGAAATATGTCACTCGTACTTATTTAAAGGAATGTTTTTTGAGACGAAAGGGAAGGGGAGGAAAAAGGGATTTGAAGAGAGGGGTGCACTTTCTGTTCCCCAAACAACTATGCTCTGTAGACAAAACGGGCATAGTAAAAACCAAATATTGTTATGGAAAGTTTCAATGTTAAAATAGTTACAAATCGGCAAAAGCATTACCCCTTGATTTTGCAGCGAGGCGGGGAGGGGGGAAAACCCGTTCTTTTTTAAAACTTAAAGATTTTGGATTTCGCTCATGTAAAGTTGGGGATGTGTCAATAAAGGTTTGTCTAGAAAATCATCCGCGGCTGTAAAGCTTTCAAATCTGGAACAAAAATTGCTGATGCGATAAAGTTGCAATTTGGTTTAATTTCAAACTTCATTCTATAAGAAAATATTTACACTTGCGTCGGGCAAATAAGGGGTTGTTTTGAATTTGTTGAAACGGAAAAAGAATTTTTTGGGGGGCAGCTACCAATGCCTTCATTGCCTAGCTTCAACATGGCACGAATTCAAAAGGGACTGCAGGGAATGTAAAAAAAACTTCGGGACACTTTGTTTACACCCTGGCGACTCGAAATGATTTCCGGGTTCCAAAACCCGGGGGTCCATTTTAAAGAGCCACTGCCGTTTTTAAAGTCGTGGCAATTCTCTTTTTCTCTCCTCCCCTTTTCCCCCTCTCCCCCTCTCTCCCTCTCCTCTCTCTCTCTCCTTCTCTCCTTTAAAAATCGGATTGTTTAGGTTTTTTTTTGTTCAAATACCCTAAATTTTTTGATAATTTTCTGTTTTTGCCTCTACAATTTTATAGCACTTTTTTCTTTTTTTGATATTTCAAAAACTGAAAATGTTTCCTAAAAATTTTCAACACACCTACAAATTTACAGTGATTTTTTTTTTCACACCAATTATCAACATTACCATTTTTTGAACTGCAATGCGCCATCTGTCTTAAAAAACCCCAAGGTTTTTTTTTTTTCATTATTTGGGAGCATGCCCTTTCTGAAGGCCCTTTTGATATAATTTAAACTAGATGAATTTCATAATTACGTAGAATTTAAACTAAATTTTTAAAAATTTTAAACTATGCCCACCCCTATAATTAAAACCCCGTTCTGGAATTTTTTTGAACTTTAAAATTTTTTTGAGAGTGGAAGAATTTGGAATTGCTACGAGTTCAGATTTTTTATTTTTTCAAAATAGGCTCATTTTTGGCTCTTCGGGTGGCAAGATATAAAGACCTGCGCTGCCTGAAAAGCGACATAGGCCGGGGAAATTTAAAAATTTACTGACAGGAGCTTCCCCTTGGGGTATTTAAAAACAAAACCCCCCCCCCCCCCCCGAAAAAAACCCCAAAAAAAAACAAAAAAACAAAAAAAAACAACTCACACACACTGACATCATGAATACAATTATTACCCTCACAACGTTTTAGACTGATGTGATGTACAGTATTCTGTACGGGCCTGTGCCCTCATTTGCCTAAAATGTATCTGTTTGTCTGATGCTCCACTGCATGGTACTAATGTGCAAAAGTCCCCTGATGTTAGGGCCCACCCAGGGTATGTCTTGTTAGGGTGCAAAAAATGAATTTATTTTTAACACAAATTTATAGCCCCAAAACATTTTTTTTTATTATTTTAAATTTATTTTTTTTCATTTAATTTAATTCAATCAAATTTAAATTTTTTTATTAAGGGATACCCCTTGAATGTTCCACTCTTTTCGAGGGGCCCTAAAACTCAAAAAAATACTTACACACCCGTCACACATCCCTCAGAGCTTTCATCACACAGGCTAAGCATCTAAGTCTCAAAACCCCAAATAGATTCATGGG
>NW_026945160.1:0-6581 GCF_034702125.1 Engraulis encrasicolus | reverse complement strand
GTATTTCTTCGGCACGGGATGATGGTGCAGCTTTGAAAAGATGATGGGATGACTGCTTGCTCAAGAGAGGTGTTAAAGATGTCTGTGAAGACATCCTTCAGCTCTTTCTGCACAATCCTTCAACCCACTCGGCCAGGTATGTTGTCTGGGCCAGCTGCTGTGGCGTGGGTTGTATGGAGTCCAGTGTCCTCTTCACACTGGCAGAGGACAGGTACAGGGGTTGATCATAGGGGGGAGGGGGAGTTTTCTGTGCATGAGTGTCATTCTAACTCGTTCTTGTATTGTGCTCATCTAAAATAAAGAGAGTTTAAACACCTAAGATACTAGGACCTGGTCAAGTGGCTCATCTAAAGTAAAGATAGTTTTAAATAGGCAGAATAAGATTAAGGGATATCGACTCAACTGGCTCACCTTTACAGGTACTTGCCCCTGCACCATCTGTGAGCCATTGGCATCGCGCTCTCTCGGTCTCCTCCCCTCAAGGCACTACAAGGTTTCTGTTACAGGGGCTCATCGGAGTTGGGTGGCTTCAGCTTTATGCAACTGCACCGCCCGGTCACCCCCCCTCACGGGCGTTTCGTTGATTTAAGCCCATGACAACCACAGGTGGCTCAAAACAATCAGATCCAGCGTCCTGGACCCACCCCCGCTAAAGATGCCACGCCAACTCTCGTCTTCAGTCTCTGCTATCCCTCATTGCTTTTGCTTCGGCTCTGCCACCAGCAACCTCCCTCTGCATCCAAATCCAGCGAGATGCTTCTCTGGCGTTCTTCTGACTGCTTGGTTGGCGCTAGGCTACATGGGCGCTTCCTGACACCCATTCATGTCCCAGCATCCCCAGCTCGTCTCTCACAAAGGCGAACGTCCGGCAAAGCCTGCTGAAGCCCGACCTCCACCTGAGATTCCAGGCCTTCCCATCCGTTTTGCTGGCTCTCCATGATAAGGGCTTGGTATTTATTGAGAACTTACGCTCGATATCCTCTTCCATCCTCTCTTCCTCTCTTCCCAGGGGATAGTCAGCTCGATGAGCACCACCTGTTTTGTCACACCTTTAGACCACAGAACAAAAGTCTGGTCTCAGGCTAGTGTTGGGCTATCTCCTCTGGGAATTTGGAGTCTGGGCTTCTTTTCACAGGTCTGCCCGCATCTCCCAGTCTTTGTGCTGTGGGCCAGGACACCCTTGGCATCCTCCCTCCTGCTACTCCGGGCTTTCTCCTAGCCCTGGTGTAATGTATGAAGCGAGGGCCCTTTGGGAAAAAGCTGCTTTGTTGTCCTCGTCCTTGCCTTGGTCAATGCCATCCGCCAATTGCGCGAAGGATCTGGGTCATGTTCGCCACCGGGAAACTTTGCCGGTCTGGCTAAGCTTGAGTGACGATGAAGAGAGGGAGTGCTCAAGGTTAGCCGTCCTTGGTCCGCATAGCTTGGGTCAGCTTGGGCTCTCGAACGCATTCCCCAGTTGGGAAGGTTTGAGGGAGTAGGTAGGACGTCATATACAGAGCACAACAGGAACTTGATGCAGGGGGGGGGTGACCTTGACATGCTCCAAATGTCCTGCCAAGTTAGGGGCGCTCTCCAGAAAAGAAAAGAATCTCTCGCCGCACTCTCTCCCTTTAGTCCAGCTGCCTTGTTTGTTCATGCTACAGTCCTTGACATGCCGTCTTTCTCTTCCTCCCCGCCCTTCGGACGCTCTCTTTCTGCACCAAGCCTCGCCTCTCCTTTGAGGTCCACGGCTTTCTGTCCAGCTGGTTCTGGTTGAGCAACCCAAGCCAAGCCTTCCCTGGGCTACTGACCCGAACCCGCCTAGGTCTGCATGCTGCAGTCACTGGTCCTCTGCCTGTCCTCTGCCCCTTTAGGGCTCTGCTGCTCGACCACTGACCACTCCTTCGGCCTGTCCTGATGGACGATGTTTTGCTTTGCGCTGACGTACTCTCTTCTCTTTACTGTTCTCGCAGGCAGCATGGCCTGGCGTGTTTTTGGCGCCTTGTACTCTTCCACCACAGATGTTATTGGTCAGTTGTAGGCTTGCTGCCCTGTGCTGTACAGGCCAATGGAGCAAAAGCTGCTTTTGGGAGCGCCCAGCCCACCTCCTTCTGGTAGGTGTGGCTCATGTCTCCGCTTCCTCTCCAGTGCCTCAAACCGTGGAAACAGGTACCTCATAGACCAGGAGGGCGCCAGAGCCAGTCTGGGGGAGAACCCCATAGTGGTAGCCCCCAGGCTTTATCTTTGCCTGGTGAGTTGCCGCTGCTTCTCCAGAGAATGTCATCCAAGTTTCTTGCTTGGGGCTAAGCAATCTCCTTCACACTCAATCTGTCATTGAGAGTCCGCTCCCGGTACCACACTTCCCCAATCACTTCACAGGCTTTTCTTGGACAGCTTGATGGTTTTCGCTCCGATTTTGAAGTGCGGGAACAGGGACTGATCCTGGACGCGTCACTTTCTTCAGTACCTTGCTCCTGGATTTTGCCAGTGTTGAACTCCATCCTTGCCCAATTTGTGATCTCAACCAAGTCCTACGTCCTCCAGAATCCATCTTCCTTCTGGCACTGATTTTGCTGTGATTGGTTAGATCGTCCATAAACGCTCGCTGGACAGCATCTGGACTCCGCTTGCAAGTACTGGCACTTCTCGACGCCATTCTCTCTGGCTGACTTGACAAGAAGGTTCATCGCTGCGGAAAACAGGATCACTAGGGAAATTGTGCAGGCTGTTGACAATGCCCACTTCCAGTGCTCTGCCAGTTGGTGGTGAATTCTCCCGCAGGTTAAACGCATGTTGAATCTGTCGAAGTATTACTGTCAGAAGCTTCTGAAAAACGCTCTGTGATGTGGTACGTCTTCATTGTCAGCCCAGCTAAGCTTGTGGGATTTTGTTCCATAAGCGTTTTGACAGATCAAGCCACAGCACTGCAGATTGCCATGGTTTTTCTTCGCATCCTCGATGAATTTTTGGAGATGACTCTGGTGTGTTCAAGGCAGCCATATATCCCTGAAACCACCACCTTTTTGTACCGCATTTCGCATGGTACCCCGTTCTCCAACAATGAAGGTGGTCAACCTCTTTGCCAGGATCCCCATGGAATATCTTATTCTTCCACATTGACAGTGAGAATGGGCGAAACCCTGCTTGATTCCCGAAGAGTCTCCTCCTTAGTATGAAGCACCCCTCTGCGACCAACCAGTCATCTGCAAGGTAGTTCTTCTTCCATGCCACTGTCAGTAGCTTCCAGAGTCGTCTAACACGTTAGAGTTTAAACACTCATACAATTTTACAGTTGCTATTCCTGTATCCAAAGAAAAAGGCATATTGCTGAGACACCAATACAACATTTAAGAATTTACCACTTTCATTCCTCGACATGTAAAACCCATACAAATTCAGATAAGAACCACAACAATGGTGCTTGGTTCACACCAGAACATCCCACAAGTTAGATATGGTCTGTAGACGCGCCTACTGCTTTTTTTCAAGAGAGGAGGGGTTTGGCGATTGTCTAACGCCCATTTTATTTTTCTGTTATAATCATTACAGTGTTATCATTTGGTCTATGTAGCACATAGCCAATTGTGTCAGTTACTGTATATTGAAACAAACTTAAAGCTTCCGTTTTGTCAAGTACTGTAATACACGGTCATCAGCCTTGCCCACCCTCCCCGCTTGCTGATTGGCCCCCAAGATCTAGTTGCCCTCGCTGAGAGGGAACTGGAAGCCATGCAAGCTTTTCAGACTGGGAATGTGCAAAGCAACATATGATGTCCCCAGGCTAAGGCAACCCACAACTGATACTGGTGTAGGCCAGCAGTGGCTTAGCACGTCATTCAAAACCCCGATTGTCTTGTTTTTTGTCTAGATTGCAGCCCATTAAGGTTAATAAGACTCAGTTGTTTCCACACCTTCTATATTGGGCTGAGAGAGTTTGGAGCCCCAGAAACTGTCATTACGCCCATTAGGCGGTGCGGCTTTATACATTTTTGTTACCAGTATGTAATGACTAAGTGTGGGTCATTACTAAAGGGCCTTGTGTTGTAGCATAGTATTGTAGTGCTATGGTAGTTACATTTCATGACTATTACAGCGTGCCACTGGAGACTGTAGGTACGGCGCGCGCTTAAGGGTTAACTGGCCCAGTAAAGTATGACTGTAACAATGCATGCCTAAGCACTTGGCAGTGAAATTGTATATTTTGTACACATTGCCATAATCGGGTTAAAATGATCAGAATGGTACATCAGTAGTTGTTGGATAGAGAAACAGTACAGCGGGCTTCTATTCCATTTGATGAAAGGTCATTGTAAATACTGTAATAATTAAGTTAAGACATGTGGAAACTCAGCCAGGGGCCCAAATTTGGCCCACGGAACCGACTTCGGCCATAGACCGCAAGATCTTTGCAATTTTGTATTACGTTGGGCCCACAGACACCATCAACTACAATAACAATTTGACTTGAAGGCAAAAATTCAGCAGTCAGTCCGCGTTAGAGTACTTTTAATAAATCCACGAAAGCAAAAATTTGTTCATCACAAGAATTTATGAGTGGTCCAGACTAGTGTAACCCATCACATACAGAGTTTGTTAGTTTTTACATTTTGGATATTTTGATATAGCAAAAAGTAATGATATATTTAAACAGTAATAGGCAAACTTACCCATGATTGTAAGTCACTGCTAACCTGACAACGAAAAACATTTCTTTTCATTTCATGACTGTAATCTGCTCTGCTATTAAACCATGGTAATTTTAGACAGACTCCATTTCATTTTGAAACATGTTACAGTTGTCTAAATGATTATGTAACACATAGGCCATTTAGGATTTTATAAGTAGTTCCTGGGTATGCAATGTCATAATTCACTTTGTCATTTGAGCTACAACACACAGGCAAATTATGTTTTTCATTGCAGGCCTCTTTCTTTCCAAAGTTGGAATTGTGTGGTCCTTAAGATCAGTATGGCAGTAAGCAAATGTAAAATCTTTAAAATGCAGTGTAAGTAAAGAGAGTCCTTACTTGAAGTGACGCTTAAAAACGCCCTCATTACTACAAATGGTGTTTCAAGAAGAACTTTAAAATAGAAAATATTTCACATAATTGCAATGGCTTTGTGGTTTCTAGAATGACACCAAACGGATCACAATGCCCCGATTTGCTATATAACCCTTTTAACTGTATTAATAAAGTGATACAGGCGAAATCAAGATACACATATGCATAGTACCACAGAAACTGATTAAAAACTTTGTTGTTGATGGTTTGTTGCTCAGGAAAGTTAGTTGTATTGATGAAAAGTTCATAAGCATACCTACCGTGATTTGAAGCGTTATGATGCATTATTTCCAGTGTGATATTAGAGCGCAAGGAGGCATATTTAGACATAACAAAACAAAATTGGCTGGGAACGTCTATCACGATGCTAGTGCTAATGAAGAGGCTTTAAACCTAGCAACGGTTGCGAGTGCAACATTGGATTTTGAATGCTCCACCCGTCTGAGATTTAGTGATATTTGGGCAAGGAGTTAATATTTACATCATATACACCACCGAAGTGGGTCTGGGAACTCGTATTACTGATGGCTAGGTTGCTAAAGAAGATGCTTTGACCTAGCAACGTTTGGCTAGGCAACATTACCATTCTGAGTTGCTTCAGTCACCCCCCTGATTTTAAGTAATATTAAGGGCAGGAGTCAATATTTAACATCATAAAAACCCCAAAATGCTGGCAACTCTACACTGATGCTGGTTGCTAAGGGAAAATGCTTTACTAGCCGTTATAGGCAGATTAAATTCTGAGGGGGCAACCCCCGATAAAGTAAATTAGGGGAAGGGGTCAATATTTAGACATATAACACCAAAAAAATGCTTTGGGAACGTATTTTTGATTTGGTTTTAGGAATGCTTTACCTAGCAACCGTTGTAGGCAATGCTGAATTTTGAGTGGGTCCACCCCTGAAATTAAAAGCATGTCCTAATGAACATTTGTGCCAGTTTTAGTTTTTTCACCTTCCGGGATTCTCCCATTATATTGACCCCTTTCCTAACATAGGTATTTATGTGTGTGGTTATGTGAAACTGCTGTTGTTGTGTGTATGGCGTGAGTGTGTGTGTGTGTGTGTGTGTGTGGGGGGGGGGTTGTGGGGGTTGTGGTGTGTTGTGTGTGTGGTGTTGTGTTTGTTCTGGGTGTTTTTTATTGGTTGGTTTTTTATGTTGTGTGGTTGTGTGTGTGTGTGCGTGCGTGCGTGCCCCTGGGCGTGCGTGGGCGCCGCGCGTGTTGGTTTTTTGTATCTCTCTGTGTGGATCGTATGCGTATGGGGGGTATTTATGGCGCTAATTTTTTGTGTTTGGTTGGGGTGTTGGCCTTGGGGTGCATGTGTAGGCAGGTTAAAAAGATCCTGGGGAGGGGAGGGGGCACCCATTAGGGGGGTGTCTGGGTGATTGGGAAGGACCCTCAAAGGGGGACTTACAAGTCGTAGGGGCCACATTTTTCCCGGAAAAAAAAACGCAAAAAAAAACAAAAGGTCCCCCTTAAATTTTAAAAACCCGGGGTTTTAATAAAGAGGGGTATTTTACCCTTTTAGGTGGGGGGAA
>NW_026945159.1:0-6570 GCF_034702125.1 Engraulis encrasicolus | reverse complement strand
ACCACACACACACACACACACACACACACACACACACACACACACACACACACACACACACACACACACACCTGCTGTGGTGCAAAGTTCATTACATTTGACATTTAGATTTTTGTTGTGTTTGAGGCATCAAGACACTTTGGTCCTATATACTACTAGTAACGACAGCATGCATTAGCACACACTGCAAAACTCTGCAAAACCCGTTGCATTAACCCCTTGTTGGCTGCTTTGATCTTGAGGTCAGCAGGTTCTTCCAGGTAACAGGCAGAAAATAAATGAACTACAGTAATGAGACTTGTTCAACAGTAAGCGCTTCTGTTACAACTTGCTTGCAGGAACCAGAGACGGCACCGTTCTGGCCCGGCAACAGCACCATTCTGGGGCCAGGTAGGTGCGGCTGGCCCGTAACCCATAGATGCTTCAAAGCTTTGGAACCAGCTTCCAGATGACGTAAAAAAATGCACCCACTATTGATAGCTTTAAATCTAGACTCAAGACAAAGCTGTTCTCAGATGCTTTCCCCTAGCTTAAGTTACATATCATTCTTATTTTTTTTATTATTATTTTTATGTTTATTTTTTATTTATTTTTACCTTATGTTTTATCTTAATGTTTTAAATGTTTTTGACTTTCTTTTTAAATATTTTATTTCCTTTCTATCCCTTTCCCCGGTTTTTTCCTTTCAATTTAACTTATTGTTTAAACTATTGTTGAAAAGCAACATTGAGAATTGCAATCTGGTGGTATGAAAATTGGCCCGGCTATAATATAAATTATAACTTGTTGGGGCCCCCCCCTTTTTTTTTTTTTTTTATAATTTTTTAAAAAAATGTGGGTGTATTTTTTTTTTTTTTTGGTTTAAGAGCTTTGTAACAAAACACATTCCCTAAATGCAATATAAAAGGGTCCCCTTAGCTGCTATTTAAAAAATTGCCAAACTTACTTATCACATTTTTTATGTGCCTTTTCGGAAAGGCCCGCAGTTATTTTTTAGGTTTTTAAATAGGGCCCTTAAAAAGGGCAAAAACCTTATTTTTTTTCCAAAAAGAGCTTAGGCACGTAAGCAAGCGGAAGGCGTTTTTTTAAAAATATGGGTTAAATTGAGTTATTTTAAGAAAACCTGTAAAATGTCCTACAATGAACCGGAAGGGGGTAATTTATATGTATTTATGTTGGTGCCTTTTTGTGGGTCCCGTGGTTGGGGGAAAAGGGACCAACCGCTCTAAAGCCCCCTAAGTGTTTCGAAGCGGTAAAGAGTGGTTTTATTTATCCCCTCGTAACGGCTTACTATGAAACACTGGGGGGAGTGGAGGGGGGACCTTGCAGTCCCCCAGTGCTCTCCTATCGCTACAAAGCCTTCCAAGGAATCCACCACTTCCCTACTCACCGCAAAAAAAATACAACAATTATAAAAATACACTACAACCAACTACAACACACACACACACCACACACAACAACACTCACACCACACACACACACTCAACACACACACACCACACACAACACAACACACCCAATACACCACACACCCCACAACACACACACACAGCACACACGGCACGCACGCACAAACCCCCATAGGCCCCCCTTTGAAAGAACCATGAAAACCTAGTTAAAACTTTTAAACAACCCCCCCTTACAACACAATTGCCCAATTATTTCCCCCTACCATTGAACATTGGGCATTTACAGCTATATTTGAAAAAATCTTAATTTTTTTATTAAGCACAGCAAACAAAACGCCATCCTAGTGGCCCATTGTGTAAATCTTCAGAAGGAGAGGTAAAACCCGGCACCAGTAAGGGCCCTATGCCCCCACCCAGATTAATAAGTGGGTGCAGTTGCAAATGAAAATTTGGTTGTGGTGTGTGTTGTGTGGTGGTTGGGTTGGGTTGTGTAGTGGGGTTGTGGTGTGGTTATGTTGTGCGTGCGTTGCGTTGGTGTGGTGTAACAAAACCTCGTGGTTGATATGTGAAACCGCAATAACCCCCCCCCCCCGCACAAGGAAATGGCCCTAATGCCTCCTGAACCAGCGTGGTGGTAAGAAACACCCCCAGGGCACCCTCAGAGCCCCCTCCAGGGATTAGATAAGAGTGTCCCCCCCTATCCTTCTTGACAAGGAGGACCAAACACAGTCTCCCCCCCCCCCACCCTCCCGTATAATTGGGTAAGATTTTCAAATAATTCAACCTCCGCCCTGTGAGAGAGAGAGATCGACGGGATGAGAGTAGGTGAATAAGATATTTGGGGGATTATTGAATAAGAAAAAAACGCAGACAAGGATGGAAGGAGAGACAACCGGGGGGTATTATGAAAAAGAAAGAAGGGGGATAAAAAATGGGAAAAAAGGAGGGGTGGTGGGTTTGAAAAAGAATAGGAAATATGGGATAGCCAGGAAGGGAAAAATCGAGAAGCTATAAATGAAAAAGTATAAAGAGGGTGGAGCATCAAAGCTGTAAGGAAATTGAATTAGGAAAAAGCCCATCTCAGAAGCCACAGAGGGGTCCCCCCCCCTAAACACAAAAACACCAACATACGCACACAAGCCCCTCCAAAATAACCACAAGTGGCACAAGCCCACCCAAGGTTCCCCTGGACACCAACACACCAACAACAACTCTAACACTCACACTAAACCACAACACACACACACTTACACACAACACAACACTCAACAACACCACACACACACACTCAACCACACACAACACAACACACAACCACACCACACCAACAAAAAATTGTTCTTTTTACCCTACACTCATAACCACGATCCCTGGCGCATGCAAGACAGGAAACCGGTCCCCTCCAACCATACTTGCCATAAATATACTCAAAGCCAACGCCTGGGGTCATTTTTACCCAAAGTGTCCCCCCCCCCCCCCGAACCTAAACATTTACAACATTTTCCCAAACACCGATTCACACTGGACTTGGGTTCCCCCCTTGGGCAATTAGGGGAAGGAACTGAGGGCAAATGGGCAAAGAGACCGGAGAGGAAAAGGTAGGGAGAAAGGGGAAGGAAGGAAAAGAAAAGGAGAGGAGGACGGCAAGGAGGAAAGAGAAAGGAAGAGGACCGGAGGAAGAGCAAAATAGGATCAAATAGATTGGAGAAAGAGAGGGAAGAGAAAAAGTGGGGAGAGTATTTGAGAGGAGAAGGGGGAGGAAGAAGTAGGTATGAAAAAGAAGGGGATGGGAGGAAGGAGAGGAAAGAGGCGGCAGGGAAGAAAGGAAAGAGGGAAGAAATGAAGGAAGAGAGAAAAATGAGGAAGAGATGAGAGGAGAGGAAAAAGAAAAAAAAAGGAAGGGGTAAAAGCAGAGGAGAGGTTAATAAATAAGGGGAGCTGAAGGAGTAAAAGGAGAGAGGGAGGCAGGAGAGGAGGAGAAAAGGGGCAGAAGGAGGGAGCAGAAAGAAGAGCAAGAGGGGAAAAAAAAAAGGAGAGAGAAGGGGAGGGGAAGGAAGAGAAAGAAGATGAGAAGAGGGCCACCAGAGGAGGAAAGAGAAAGGAAAGAAAGGCAAGAGTTAACAAGGGAACAGAGAAAGGAGATAAATAGCGGAAAGGTAGGGTGGAGAGGAGGAAAAAGAGGCGGAGTTTAAGAGCAACAGAGAAGAGGAGTGGGGAGTGGGGGCAAAGAGAGGAGGAGAGGGGAGAAACGGAGGGTAGGACAGAGAGGGAAGGAGAAGTAAAAGGGGGTAGAGAGGAGAAAGAGGAAGGAAGGAAGAGATAAGGCAAGAGTGAGGGGAAAGAAGGGAGGAGAAAGAAGATAGCCGACAGTAGGCCAGAGTTGCAGATGTTCCCCCCCTCCCAGGAGGCCCCTTTATGCCTGGCTGAACTCTGGGCCCCGGACCCCACACTGGGTGAGGAGGGGCCAGACCACGAAACCCTAGGGCAGAGCAGGGAAGAGGAAAGGAAGTGGTCCCCCCTAACCACCAAACCTATCTCTCTCTCTCTCTGCTCTCTCCGTCTCTCTCCCCCTCTCCTCTCCTCTCCCTCTCTTCACCCATCTCATGATCTCTCTCCCTCTCTCTCTCTCTCTCTCTCTCTCTCTCTCTCTCTCTCTCTCTCTCTCTCTCCTCTCTCTCACACACACACACACCGCACGCTCGAAAGCCAACGCTACGGCAACGCACACCCCAATGACCCCAGTCTCAAGAGGGCTTGTCCTGTGGGAAGAACTGGACACAGGGGTTGGAGTGAGTGGGAGTGTGTTAGAGTGTGTTGAGTAGAACTGTAGTGGAGGGGTTTAATGCAGTGGGGTGCGAGCTGGGCTGGAGGCGCAGAGCTGGGACCTGGGCGCTAAACGTGGGGCTTTTGGCAATTCTGCACCACTGGGGCTTTCCTCTCTCTGCTGAGAGGACAAGAGGATGGGAAGAACTAAATTGATGAGGTAGAGAAATTGGAGGGTACAGGATGGGACAGATGGGGAGGAGGACGAGAAAAAATTAAGAGAGAGAGATTAGGGAGGAGGGAAAGGAGGAGAGGAAAACATTGAGGATGGATGGGAAGTTAGGTGTCGGTTGAGAAAACAATCGGATGTGGAGAGGCACATGTTAGGGAGAATTGGCACTGACAAACTTACAGAGGGTGGAAGGAAAAGGGAGGTGACATGATGCAGGAGATAAAAGAAGATGGGGATGAGAAGAGAGGAGGGAATGTTGATGAGAAAGAAGAAGAGAAGAAGTAAATTATGGGGGATGGTATGAGAGAATAATGATGGAAAAAAGGTATGAGGAGGAGGAGAGGGAAGGAAGATGAGGGTGGATAGGGGAGGGGGGTACGATGTGTGCGGCACTGAGACTGCGGTGAGGAGGAGAGTGAGCTGCTGACCTTCTGAGGAGGCCCCGTTGGAGCATGGCCTCTATCCCACGAGAGCCTTGTTGCCAGTGGGGGGGGTCCTCATCCACGTCATCACTGGTGTTGGGGGGCAGACGCACCTGCAGAGAGAGAGAGAGAGAGAGAGAGAGAGAGAGAGAGAGAGAGAGAGAGAGAGAGAGAGAGAGAAGATTTTGATATTTTACTGGTATATCGCAATCAATCAATCAATCAATCAATCAATTAATTGTATAGCACGTTATCGTACATAATTGTCATTCAATGTGCTAAAGAGTAGAGAAAGAGAAATAGAAGAAAAAAGAAATTGTGTTATAGATGGTAGATAATTAACTAACTATCATCAAAAGGCAGATGCGAATAATTTAACACCTACTTACTGTGTAAGGACAGTGGGTCTGAAGCCTGGAGCATTACGTACCTCGTCCACTAATTCTTACAGTCTATGCATATACTGGGATTTCTCAATAACTACTTAGCCCGATTAAAGCTAATAGCTTGTTTGACTATTCTGTGCATGTATAGATACTGAGTATGGAGAGAAGTGTCCCTATTCTTACAAAACAATAAAAAACAACGCCCAATTAGAAAGACTTCCAGCACGCTTATGTATTGAAATTTTTTTTTAAGAACACAAAAGTGTGGAGACAAGATATTAGAGATAAAAAATAAAGCCATTTTGTGTGTACACAGCAATATTGTGTTTTTTATTTTTACCGTCTTGTAAGAGTTTGTTTTGTGGTTGTGTCTAAATGGATTAAAAACGACTCCAGCGGGGTTCGGACAGCTCAGCGCGCAACGTCCACTTCTGTGGTATGTGTGTGCGCGATGTGTGCACCTCCTTTCTCTGTTTGTTGAATTAGTCACCACACACCACACCACACACCACACACACACACAGACACACACACACACCAACACACACAACACACACCACACACACACACACACACACACACACACACACACACACACACACACACACACACACACACACACACACACACAGAGACCACACACACACACACACACACACACACACACACACACACACGACACCGTTCACTCCAGACTATTTATATGAGATCACATCACAAGTAACTCTGGAGGAAGTCTTAGATGAGTCACTCCCACCAACTTACACATAAGATATAAAAATAGACATGGGCCAATTAGCCCTGCATGCACACTAAGCAAACAGGGACACAGAAAACAGTCCCTACGGCCAGCTGTGGCCAGATTGGACCATATACACACACGCACATACGGGTGCTTGTGCACACGTACACTTTGTCTTTCTCTTTCTCTCCCTCTCACACACAGGGTTCCAGATGGGGCTGAACTCTGCTTCTGTTGTGCTGATGTGTCAAAGTGAGGATGCAGCCACACACAGACACGGCCAACCAACACCCTGTTTACACTCAACACTCTTACACACACACACACACACACACACACACACACACACACACACACACACACACACACACACACACACACACACACACACACACACACACACACACACACACACACACACACACACACTCTTCCACCCCCACACACACACACACACACCATTGGCAATCCCCTAATTCAGTAGTTCTCAAACTTTTTCCATCATTCCCCCCTTCAGTGGGTCTGAATGCTTCCGAGCCCCCCCTAAGCAACAGCAGTACTCGCGCAGACTGATTTTGCAATCGCTGCGCAGAATCAAAGGTAAAGGATGGGG
>NW_026945158.1:0-6550 GCF_034702125.1 Engraulis encrasicolus | reverse complement strand
CTCACAGCCCACAAACAAACGCAAAGCAAATGTCTGTACACTACAGTAGCATCGGCAATTTGGGGGAGGGGAGAACCAACACCATTGATTTTACAAGGAAAAATGTAATATTTAAAACGGACAATGTGTACAGCAGAGTTAACGGAGTTTTTTGAACATCACAGGGGGAAAACATGACGAAACTAACAGAGACATAATACAATGTTATGACCAAGACTGTGACGATACATCTCCAAGTTTAGCCTACAAGTAAACTACGATAAACCTAGAAGGCCAGAATGTGAACTCACAACATGCCTATGCTTCATAAATGGGAAAAAATGCATCAGGTTCATCAACAGTAGATGCTCAAACTTACCATTTGTAGGTGACGTGAACCTCATCGACAACGATGCCCAGTAGATTCTTCTGGTAGAGGTCTGAGGATAGTATGGTCAGTCATTTGTCCTTCAGCCACGACTCGGGGCTACCGAAGACCGGCTGGCCTGGCAACGTCCCTGAAGGATGTCTTCCTCCCAGTTCCATTGCCGTTAGACCCGTTAGATTTCCAGCCTCTCTGACTTGGTCCTCGCAGCCAGCAGCCAGCACCACAATAAAGATGGGATCCTGCACTTTCCCCATTGCTTTAGCACGTGAAATATAATCGGGTGGGATAGAACGTCTGGGAGTGATAGAACTACCTGGGGCTACACGTCCAGCACTGATCTCGGTTGGGAGAGTGTCCATCTCACAGCGGCTTTAGCGAACAGTGGAGCCAGCTCAAACTTTTGCCAAATACGGTCGGAAGAAACGCAAAACACATCCTCGCCCGCCAAACAAACGCCTTAAGCGCCGTTCATTTGTTCGTATTTCAATGCCTGAACATTTGGAATACAAAACAATACCGTGGAAGTAGCCGAATCCATTTTCAGCGCACTGTGTACTAGTAATACAGCGCGCTGCCGATGGTTTGTTGTGAAATAGTGACCGATCTACACTGCTGTCGCTAACGGCTTTAACATTCCCATCTGCCCATAACTCCGCCCATCCCATTCAAAATCACAACGAGATTCATGATTGGCTGTACACATTTTGCCAACTCCAGCGGTCTCACTGCTATTAAGGATGGTAGGTAGTGAGGCATGGGAACGCCCTCCGCGTGCCGTAGCCGACACGCAGCCAGGATGATGGTGTAAATTTCGGTTTGGGAGGAGTTCCCGTATTTGCGGGAACTCAGAAAGTACTCGCATTGACTCATGACCTGACTGGTAGCAACGCTGAAGCTGTTGCGTCACTAGGAGGGCACAGCCTGGCTACAAAGACTCTTGGTTAGCATTGTCATTGGGTTGCCATCCCTTCTCCTCCCTCCTTTCACATCACAACGTGGGCTTCTCTAAATACCAAAGATCTTTGGTTAGCATTAGCGTAGCATCACTCCTGCTAGTATCAAGACTCTGGTTAAGACTCTTTGGTTAGCTTTAGTGCAGTGTTGTCATCCTTCCTCTTCCCTCTGGATAACGAAGGGGGCTTCTCTCAATATCAAGGGTCTTTGGTTGGCATTGGTGTAGGGGCGTCCTCACGACGGAGGCATCTCTTAATAACAAGGCTCTTCGGTTAGCATTACAGCAGCATCACTCCTGTTAATATCAAGACACTTTGGTTAGCATTAGTGCAGCATCACTCCTGTTAATATCAAGACACTTTGGTTAGCATTAGTGCAGCATCACTTCTATTACTATCAAGTCTCTTTGGTAGCGTTAGCGCCAGAGCATCGTCATCCCTCCTCCTTCCCCCTTCCTCTGCATCACGACGGGGGCTCCCTCAGCCCAGCGCTGGGAATTCTTCACCTCCAAATGATTTGTTTGAGAATATGCAAAACACTTACATAACGACGTTCTCTTTAAATTAATTATTAAGCCACTGCTTTATGAGCTGCCTTGGGCTGAGACCCAGTGCCGGAGATACACATGTCTTATGCAAGGCACTATATTATTAAACAAGGACCAGTTTCACTAGTCAGAGAGTGTGTGTGTATGTGTGTGTGTGTGAGAGTCAAGAGGGGGGAGACAACATGTTAGCTCTGGCTATGTGTGTATGTGTATGAGAGAGAGAGAGAGAGAGGGAAGATGGTGTAGTGGGGAGAAGGTGAGAGCGAAGAGGGGAGAGAGAGGGGGAGAGGACGGTGGAGAGGAGAGAGAGAGAGGTGTGCGTTTGTCAGTGGTAGTTGTGTGTATGTACACTTCCTCAGTACATCACTCTTGTTAGTATCAAGACTCTTAAGTGTGTGTGTGTGTGTGTGTGTGTGTGTGTGTGTGTGTGTGTGTGTGTGTGTGTGTGTGTGTGGAGTGTATGTGTGTTGTGTGTGTGTGAGAAGAGAGAGGAGAGAGAGAGACGGAGGTGATCGATGAGAGCAATGAGAGAGAGAGAGTGGGAGGAGAGAGAGAGAGAGCGAGAGAGTAGCGTGTGTGTTGTGTGTGTGTGTGTTGTGTTTGTGTGTTGTGTGTGTGTGTGGTGTGTGTGTGAGTGATGTGTTTTGTGTGTGTGTGTGTGTGTGTGTGAGTGTGTGTGTGTGTGTGTGTGTGTGTGTGTGACGTGTGCGTGTGTGATATTCGCATAATAAAATTGCTTAGGGAAAGAGTGTCCCTCTATATTTTAGACCTGCAGCAACCCCACACTGACATCACAGCTGAGATAAAACTGTACAGTGTGTGTGTGTGTGTGTGTGTGTGTGTGTGTGTGTGTGTGTGTGTGTGTGTGTGTGTGTGTGTGTGTGTGTGTGTGTGTGTGTGTGTGTGTGTGTGTGTGTGTGTGTGTGTGTGTACCCCACACTGACAACACAGCAGAGTTAAAATTGTACAGTGTGTGTGAAATTCTTCACTCCCTCATGGCCTCAAGCACACACACAAACATACACACGCACACGCACACACAAGCACACACAAGCACACACACACAATTCGCTCTGGTCGCCCAGGCCACTTCGCTCCTGGCGAATTCGCTTTAGTCACTTTGTTCAGCGGCACTCTATAGAGAAACAATGACTTCTGTCGTTCCGGTACCGTAGGTCGCTTTTGGTGTAGGGCTCTGGATGTGGCCTGAGTGTTATTTCTTTTTTTTTATTATTATTATTTTTTAGGTCTTTTTTTAACTTTATTTATGATAGTGCAGTGAAGATGGTGACAGAAAGTGAGTGGGGAGAGAAATGGGGAAGGGCCGGCAAAGGGCCCGGGCCGGGAATCGAACCCAGGTCGGCCGCATAGTAGACAAGTTAGGCCACGGTAGGGCCCTGAGTGTTATTACAATGAGCCTGGATGTGTGTTTTAGCAGTCTGAGGCCCACGCATGTACTGCAGAAGGACTGGGTTCAAATTTCTGGACAATGAAACAGGGTCAAAAAGCGGTGTTTTGACGTGTATGTGTGTGTGTTTGTGTGCGGGGGGGTTTGTGTGTGCAGAGGGAGTTGGGTACTTATTTCCCACACAGCATATCAGAGACCAAAAAAACAATCTGTTGATGGCATCAGTGTGTCTGTGTGTGTGTGTGTGTGTTCCAATGTGAGTGGCATGTCAGACAGCATGTGAGACGGCAAATCAAACAACTATGCGCACTCCCGTTTATGGTTTGTAGTGTCAAAAACCTTGATGTTTTTTGAGTCCCATTGACTTTGGTTTGGTTGACTACATTTGAGGATTCGGCGTGATCATCATGACTTGTGAACATACTCCAGGAGGCGAAAATGAAGTGTACTTGTTTACATATGACATAAATTAAACTTTTTAAGGGTTCCCGTGGCAGTTTTTCTAAGTTCTAAGTTGCTAGGTTTTCAGCAGTTCATTCTTTCCACTTCCAGTCATTGCCACGGTCTATGATAGTATGCGCATCACGGAACCCTCCCAGTGGCGTCCAGAGTGCACACCAATATACCTGTCGGTATATTTCCCTCTTTGCCTGTGGAGGGCAAAGTCATTCATTCACAATTATTCACTCACTCACTCTTATACATACTCAAAACAGGTTTGATTTTAGATAGAAAAGCAAAATAAGAAAAATAGAGTTTGTAAATAGCAATACTGAAAGACAAGAAAAACATAAACGTAAACTACTCAAAATGGTTCCTACATAGTTAGAAAGCTCATGTAATTGGACCTGGCCAACCACTCGAATTTTAACATGGGAACTTCTAACAGACTGTGCACCAAGCAGGTAAGAAACCCCCCCATCCATTTATCTGTATTACTTTACTTTTCATTGATTATCATCTGGTGAAGCTCCCACTTGCTCAGCCCTGCAGTGAGCGCAACACCTTCCACCCAGCTGACACTGTTTTATAATCCAAGCAAATTACGAAAATGTTTAAGTACAGGGTATTGGATACAGTCACTGTAGCAGTGTGTGGTGGATTATCGTAGCTTTTCAAGGGCACCTCAGCCAGGGAGTGAGATAGGGAGTGGAAGGGTGGGATTTGAACCTGCAACCCTCTGATCTAAAGCCCAGCTCCTTATCCATGAGGCCACAAGTTTATTTTATGATAATTCCTATAATTACCTCCGCCAAGGAGGTTATGTTTTCGGTCACGTTGGTTTGTCTGTTTATCTGTCTGCAGGATAACTTAAAAAAAAAAAAATTGATGATCAATTATCATCAAGTGAACCTCCCAGTTGGTCAGCCCCGCAGTGATGGCAACAGTGAGTCACGTATGTGCTGAGAATACAGTCTTGGATTGGAGATGAGTCAGACAGTAGTATAGATACACCAGATAATGGAGACGGATAGCAGACACACACACACACACACACACACACACACACACACACACACACACACACACACACACACACACACACACACATGCACACGCACGCACACACACACACACTCTCTTTCCCTTCCCATACAGTGAGTCCAATATGTATTTGATCCCTTGCTGATTTTGCCGGTTTGCCCACTAATAAAGACATGATCAGTCTATACATTTATGATAATATTTATTCAAACATGGAGAGACAGAATATCAAAAAGAAATTCCAGAGAATAACTTAAAATAATATATTTTAATTTATTTGTATTTAATTTAGGCAAATAAGTATTTGACCCCTCTAGCTAAAGAAGATAAAGTGCTTTTTGTCAAAGTCCTAGTTGTCTAGCACTGAGGTCAGATGCTTCTTTTAGTTGATGACAAATGTTTTGTGCATATAGTAGAAAATATTTTTGCCCATTTTTTTCCTTTGCACATTATCTCTAAAACATTTAATACTTTTTGGCTGTAGCTTGTTAAATGGGAGTTCAGTTCTCTCCATAGAATTACTATAGGGTGTAATATATGGAGACTGTCTAGGGCCACTTCAACGACTTTAATATGCTTCTTTATTTGAGCCACTCCGTCGTTGCTATTGACTGATATGTTGTATATTAATGTCATGTTTTGGGAGATCCATAAATGGCATCCACCCCTTCAGTGTAGTGGTGGAGGGAAGGACGTGTGCACTCAGGATTGCACATTACATGTCTCCTCTCCATCTATTCGTTGACGATGTGAAGTTGTCCCTGTGCCTTGGCCAAAACAAACACCACTTCAAACCATAATGATACCACTTTTCATGCATGATGGTGAGGAAGGGTGTTTCTTGGATCAAAGACAGCAGTACTCTCTCATCAAAACACTATTGAATTGTGATAATGCCAAACAGCTTGATTTTGGTTTTCATGTCATCTGACTTACAGCACCTCCTTATCATAATCCAAACACCAGTCCTGATGGTCCGTTGGCAAACCTCAAGTGGGACTGCACAGGTTCCGTCTGATGTAGAGGTACCATGTGTGCACTACAGGTTTTTAAACCTCTGTGGCCTTAAGTGCTACCAGTAGTTTTCTCAGTGATTTTTGGACACAGTAAGCTTTTATATCATTGCCTAGTTCATCCCGTACAGCTCTAGGGTGATTTCTTTCTGTTCTCATTATTATCAAATCCCTACAAAAGGTCAAATCTTGTATAGAACCCCAGACAGGCATGATGGATTATCATATTGTATTCCTCACCTTTTTGGAAGAAATGGCATACAACAGCTGCGGTCATTAATACTCTCCCCAGTGTCCTATTTTGTGGCTTTGCAGGCCCATTTTACTCTTTGTTTCAGGTCTAAAATCGTGTCCCCAGATATCATTTAACCACTCTTTGTTCTTTCCCATGCTGGTGAGGGTTGGAAGTGTGAACTGATTCACTCCCCCCATAATATGGACTGATTCTGCTGATTCAATGTGTCTTTTATGCATGTGTGTATGTACAGGTGTCTTTTAATTCTGATGACAAAAGTTTGATCGGAAGTGCCCATCTGGTTCTGTGGACCCGAAACTGTAATCAGTTGACAGGGGATCAAATACTTATTTTTGCTCGATGATATGGAAATAAAATAATATATATTCTCTTCAGTTAATTTCTGGATTTTTCTTTTTGATATTCTGTTCTCTATCCCATATTAAGAGATACATATTTATCATAACATGTATTGACTGATCATGTCTTTGTTAGTAGGCCCAAAACCCAACAAAATCAACAAGGGATCAAAAAAACCCAT
>NW_026945157.1:0-6609 GCF_034702125.1 Engraulis encrasicolus | reverse complement strand
TTGGGCTACCTGTCCCAGAGGGCAAAACAGAGAGCAGAGGGGCGTTCAGGGAGAGTCCCCAGAGGCCTTAAACTTGCCTTATTAAAGGGAGACACGAAATGACAATGAAACAGTGTGTGTGGTTGTGGTTGTGTGTGTGTGTGTGTGTGTTTGTGTGTGTGTTAGGTTGTGTGTGTGTGTGTGTGTGCACGTGTGGAGCCAGAAAACAGGTCAGTGAATGAAAGGAGAAAAAAAGTTAGTGACTTTGTGTGGTGTGTGTGTTGTGGTGTGTGTGTGTGGTGTTGTGTGTGTGACTGTGTGTGTGCACTCCGTGTGTAGTGTGTGTGTGTGTGTGTGTGTGTGTGTGTGTGTGTTGTGTGATGTGTGTGTTGTGTGGTAGAAGAGGAGTGTGTGAGAGAGAAAGAAAGAAATGTGAGAGAGCACCAAAAAGATGCCAGCTTTGTTGGGACGAAGAATAGAAGAAAAACAAGTGTGAGTGTGTGCGTGCATGCGCGGTGAGCTAGGATTCGAGGGGAAGGGGAATATTGGTCTGAGACTGAGACCAAATGGAGGGAGAGTGTGGAAGGCCCCGCCCGACGCACCCCCGTGACAGAGCAGAGTAATAAGGTTCATCACGCAAATAGAGCCAACCGCTAGACTATTCTAGTCCAACTCCATCAATTATATACACACATGACATTACTGGTCCGCAAGCACGCACACACACGCACATCATTCAATGATGTCTGTTATCACATTTCAGAGTTATCTCTTGATTGATGACTGATGGCTATACTCATTGTAAATCTGGCCAAAACAAGCAGATATAAACTCCTCATTTGTGCTTCTCCATCAGTCAAACAAATAGAGTGTGAGTGTGACTTGAGGAGAGCAGATTATGGGAGCTTTTTTGCTGTCAAGGGCAGGACGTGTGTCATCCAAGTTAACAAGTATGTGAAGGACCTGGAATGAACCTGGTGAATGCGCCCAGACATATGGAGGTTTAATGCAATGGTTTTCAGTCTTTTTTTTTGAGCCGAGGCACAACTTTTTTTTTTTCATTCTTTGATTTTCCACGGCACACCAGATGATCTCTCACAGAACACTAGTGTTACAGTGTTAGTGTGTTTTTATGCCTCTGTGTGTGTGTGTGCATGATCTGTATGTATGTATTATTTGGGTGTGTATACACTCGCCTCCAAAAGAGTTGTCGCCTATCCATCTGTTTGGAATAACAGCTAATAACCTGACTTTCAATTAATCACTTGGCTTCAGAAGTCATTCATATGAAAGCTACAACCCTCCCGAATGAAAATGTATGTACAAAAATAAATTTCATGCACCAACGAAAGATTGACCCTTTATTGAACACAGACAGGCAGATTTTGACAAGACAAAAGTTTTGTCGCCTATCGAACATAATGTGAAAATGAGCAGATAAGTCACTTCAAAACACTTCAAATACGCAGATTGGGTGTCATACTTAATCACTGAATCACTCTCACCTCTCCAGAAAATCAACTTTAGCCTTAGGTGTATGTTTAGGGTCATTGTAATCATGGAAAGCAACACAATGAAAATCAATGGAGTTCAATGAGAGATGGTGACATATTCGCTATTCGTAGAGCAATACATGTTTAACTTCCTAATTTAATCAATGTTAAAAGCCCTCAAATACCTGCAGCATGCATGCAGCTCCTCATAAGAGCTGTATCTGTACCATGTTTCACTTTATGCACCATTTCTCTTTTTTCATATTCTTCATCTCCAACACCATATAGTTTTGATGATATCAGTTCTAAAATGGTTGATCTTGGGATCTTGACTTCAGAGTATGAGTCCCATTAGCCTTCATTTTTGTCAGAATTAGGCTTGACATACTCTTGGTTGGCTTTTTTGAGACAGGACAGTGGGAGAGACTTCTTTGGTGTTAAAGGTGAAGAATTTGGAATAAATACATGGTGCCTAAAGTCAAATATGGGAGGGATACAGCTCGTATGTGGAGCTGAATGCATGCTGCTGGTGTGTGAGGGCTTTTATCATTGATTACATCATGAAGTTAAAAATGTATTGCTCTACGAATAGCGAATATGTCACCACCTCTCATTGAACTCCATTGATTTTCATTGTGTTGCTTTCCAGGATTACAATGACCCTAAACATACACCTAAGGCCAAAGTTGATTTTCTGGAGAGGTGTGAGTGAATCAGTGATTAAGTATGACACCCGATCTGCGTATTTGAAGTGGTTTGAAGTGACTTATCTGCTCATTTTCACATTATGTTCGATAGGCGACACAACTTTTGTCTTGTCAAAATCTGCCCTGTCTGTGTTCATTAAAGGGTCAATCTTTTGTTGGTGCATGAAATTTATTTTTGTTCATTCATTTTCATTCAAGAGGGTTGTAGCGTTCATATGAGTGACTTCTGAAGCCAAGTGATTAATTGAAAGTCAGTTTATTAGCTGTTATTCCAAACAGATTGGTAGGCGACAACTCTTTTGGAGGCGAGTGTATAATGTGTATAGTGTGCGCATGATCTATGCGTGTGTGTATTATCTGTTTGTGTATATAATGTGCATATAGTGAGTGCATGACCTGTGTGTGTGTATATTATCTGTGTGGGTATATGATGTATGTATAGGGTATGCATGATCTGTGTGTATGTGTGTATTATCTGTGTGTGCATATAATGTGTGTATAGTGTGTGCATGCCCTGTGTGTGTGTGTGTCTAAAGAGTGTGTTACCTGGTGCAGGGCTCCGGCGGGGATGAGGACAGAGTCCCCGAGGAACTGCACCACAGTCCAGCCCTGCACGCCGTGCTCCTCCAGCAGACGCTGCCGCAGCTTCCGCGTCAGGTAGCAGCCCTGCTCACGCAGAGGGTCCTGCTCCGACGCCAGCTCCACACCCTGCTCCTTCGCCACCTGAACACAAACACAGAGGGACATAAAAAAGGGTTAGTCTCAATGTGGTTGAGACGCTAGTGCAGCGTATGCACTTGGTAGCAGTCTGCTCCAACGACAGCTACTTAGCCACTTGAACATGCTCAACACACAAGTATATACTGTAGGAATGGGTTCATGTCAATGTAGTAAAGAAGACGCTGTTGAAGCTCACGCTCCTGCCCCGAGGACAGCTCCCCACCCCGCTCCTTAGCTAAGCCACCTAAACAATACACACATATCATTTGTCTATTGTCCAACGACTACTGGGTACCCTCTACTCTTTTACTGTCTGCCCATATCTATGTGCTCTGCTGTCGTGTGTCTCTGTCTCCACAGCCTGCTCCTTGGCCACCTGATGCAGGCACGCATGCATGCACACAAACCATGAATGAATGAATGTGAGCAGTGTGCCAGATTTGCAGTGTGCAACTTAAATGCATTTTATTTTTGCTAAATCTTCTTTTACCTTGTGTTGTCAGTGTTGCAACTGTACACTGTGCCTAGAAGCCTTACCCGGTTCCTGCTTAAATTTCCTCCTTGTAAGTTGCTTTGGTCAAAGGCGTCTGCTAAGTGCTATGTAATGTAATGAATGAATGAAAACTTGTATTGCCCCGAAGGCAAGTTGCACACATGCAAGTTACATACATGCAAACAGAAAGAAGATACTAAGTCTAAGGAAAGCAGCGACAGTTAATCCATTGAGCATTAGAATTCTGATTGGAATTATTGAGAAAATTGGAATTCTGACGCCTCAGTTGGTCATCTGTAAACTGCAGGCCGAGATTTGTTCAAAAAGCCGTCCACCCTTCCAAATGCTTATTGTACAAAGAAAAGACAGATGGATGCACACAGACAATCAGATGGACACACGACACACTTGCATGCATGCACGCACGTTAGGGTGCATCAGATGCCCCCTATGAAAAGATATTGCCTTGGCCCTATAGTAAAAATGTTCTACACCCAGTAAAAACACACTGTGTAAAATATTTTGAAATTTGGATGAAGTCTACCGGGGCCACCAGCCCCATGAAAATAGAAAATAACGGTGATAGTCAGAATCTTGGAATAGAAATGGACATTTTGCTGCATAAAGCTACCCAATAAAAACATATTGTCTTCTATGATAAAAATGTTCTATTGCACAGTAAGAATCACTCTGTGTACAAATATGTTGAAAATTTAGATGAATTCTACCGGGTCCCCACCAGGCCCATGAAAATACAAAATAATGATGTGGGTGGGTGGGCAACCTGGATTCAAAGCTGAAGTCCAGTGCCACATATTCCAAATGACATACCTAGTTTTACCTTTCCAGTTATGGCAGCTAGACAGGTAAAACCAGGTAATTTGAAATCTGTGGCACTGGATTGTAGCTTTTTGACTCTAGTTTGCCATTGTCTTAAAACAGAGGTGGACAAACCGCGTGACACATTTGCCCCAGCCAATATAATGAACCAGCTGAGCCTAATTACCACTTAAGCCAGGTTGATGAGGTAATTCGTGAAATCACCTGTATTGGAGACACAAACAGAAGGAAATATCTAAGCAGTGTTGTGTGATTCAGTCGATATACTGACACAGACTTCAGTCTCAGGACAGACTGATGGTCAAACTGCTATATTTTACTGGCAAATTTTGCTCTTTTGCAACACGAATATCATTTCCTTGCTGCCTTTGGACCACTGCGAGTATCTAAGCAAGGGATTTGCAAAAGCTGCATGGACTGTTATATTTGTGTGTTTCACCTGTGGGCCTACAAATTCCTGGAGGAAATTGATCTGTACTACTAAAGCTGTGAATGTGTCAGTGGAATGCCTAGGCTACAAGGCAGTCTCAATACAACTGTATTGAAGTAGTGCCATTACTTCACTTGTATTCACCATCGCCTGTGGTAGTATTTCACTTTAAAACTTACTCCATCAGATGAGGTACACGATAACTTACCTGCGAGGCCCTTGGCAATGGACTATGGTTTCGACCTGGTGTACCCATGACATTACTAGAAGTAAGCCACTTAGGACGTAACAGGTTTTTGGGAAGCCACTCTTTCCAACAGTTCACCCATACAGTTTTGATTGTGGTAATCTCTATTGAACTACTGCAGGGATTTCTTGAACAAAATCATAAGTAATTCCTAAGGAGCCATTCACAGCTTTAGTACAGATGTTCCACTCAGGTATTAACAGCTACCTGTACAACTACTGCTAGGCCCACAGGTTGAAGCACACCACAAAGAGTCATACAAACTTCGAAATCCTCTTGCTTGATACGGCTAGTTGGGTGAGCTGGTTCTATTATATTGGCTATATTTGTGGAATATGGTGGACAGCTGGAACTTTGGAATCTACAGGTTGCCCATCACTCCATCACCATCACCAACATTGTTGTTGTATTTTCAATGGGCTTCTGTTCTGGTGGACCTCTAGTAAGTAGAAGTAATCTAAAATTTCAACACATTTTCCTAACCGAGTGATTTTAACATGTGCACTTAAGAACATTTTTTTTTATCACAGGCAAGCGATTGAGGCAATTTTTGTTGTTTATGTTTTATGGGAGGTAGTTGTAGCAGCAAAAATGTTCCAATTCGTATTTCACAGGGCTGGACTGGGCGATACCCAAATAGGGGCCACCGGGCACTTTTGGAATTTAAGGGGGTACACCTCGTTATTAGTAGTGGCCGGAGAAGGGAGAAATATGAGAACTGGATACTCACCGGTGGAGCTCCCATGCCACCCTCATGGGCCCTCTATTTTCTAGTAATGTAAAACAAATAAAAAAAAATGGGCATGGGCACACGAGGGTGCGGCGGTTCAACACGGGGTAAAGGCCGGGCAGTGAATTCGAAAGATGGCCAGTCAAGCCCAAGAGTTGACTATCATCATTATTTTGGTATTTTCATGGGCTTCTGTTTGGACTCCTCTGTGTGGTCCTAGAAAGTTAATCTAAAATTTCAACATATTTTACACAGAGTGAGAGTTTACGGTGCATTAGAACTATTTTTATCACACAGCTGAGACAATATGTTTTTATTGGGTAGCTTTATGCAGGCAAAATGTCCACTTTCTATTCCAAGATTCTGACTATCGCAGCATTATTTTTCTATTTTCCATGGGCTACTGGTGTCCCCGGTAAGAACTTCATACCAAATTTCAAAATAATTTTTAAAACCAGAGTGTTTTGTAACTGGGTGTAGAAACATTTTTACTAATAGGGCCAAGGCAATAGCTTTTACATCTGGGGGCATCTGATGCACCCCTAATGCAACTATGGGAAGACTGGAGGAAAGTATGACCTTTCGGCACGTTTGGTAGGTATAATCAAGACCCATTCAAGTTGTGACCAACCCCGGGGTACGCCTGAGGTAGTTTCGACCACTTGCTTCAATGGAGACAGAATCAGGTGCCCCGGGAGGAGGCTGCGTGGGTTTCCCATTTACTACACAGAATCACCACACGCACACAGCCAAAATTAAAAGGGAGAACCAAACTACATTTCGGGGGAATTACCAGCAAAATACATGCATTAGCAATTGTCTTAGTTTTTAATCATTCATAAAAAAACTGCTGACATAACGTAAATCCTGCAAAAATAAGACCTATTTTAAAGATGTGGGCTATACTACAACTATGCTGTGGAGCCACTTCCTGGCACTAACAGGGGAAATGGAAAAGACCGTAGAAAAA
>NW_026945156.1:0-6608 GCF_034702125.1 Engraulis encrasicolus | reverse complement strand
AGAGAGAGAGAGAGAGAGAGAGAGAGAGATGTGAATATTTGGGCTCTGAGGACAGCGGGTGGACAGCGTGATGTGATGTGAGGTGATATGAGGTCATATGATGTGATGTGGTTTGATGTGAGGTGTGGATGAGGGAACGTCAACGCAGGTGACAACAGATGGGTAGACTGACTGGCTGGCTGTGGAGGTCATGAGGTGAGATAAGGGGTCCTTTCCAATATGCAACCTCCTGTCTTCGGCCTGTGCTTGTGGCCTCGCGTTTCGCTGAGGCCCCTCCTCCATGGAGAAAACAATAAAGCTAGCCACAACAACTTTTGATTGCAAATGACATTAGAATTGTGCTTTTGTGAGATATTGAAATACACTTCTGTCATCAGTGACATCATCACAGTGCCACAAGCAGGCAAAGGAGCAAGGGCGGACGGGAGTTCGCATATTAGAAAGAAAGAAAGATATTACAAAGGACAAATTACAAAGGTGAAGAGGAAGATATGAGAGGCCAGTGTCCAGTCATTCCAAATGCTTCTCATGGGCCCTTTATGCCTTCATTGGACAGGACAGTGAAGGAGTGACGGGACACAAGTGGGAAGGAGAGATGGCGTAGGCAGGGATTAAAGCAAAAAAAAGTCATCTGACTGAACTTTTTTACCGGTTAGGTACCCGATCGAGTATCACTCCGTAACCCTACGAAAAACAATGTAGCCAGGCTCTGCCCTCGTAACGAAACATACACTGGTTTTACGCAAGGAATGGTGTCAGAGCCAGCGCTAGACATAGGCAGACAGGGCAGTCGCCTAGAGCAGAATAGGCCTATGTCTTGAGGGTGCCAGTAATACCAAAAACTGCCACAAAATCAGAACCAACATAAAACTTTACACTTCACATTAACAATGAATATTCATTATACACTAAGTAGGTCTGTATACACTCAATATGAATGTACCTGTAGGTACTAGATCAGATGTGCTCAATCAGATGTAGGCCTAGACACTATGTTTACAGATGCCAATTTCTAAACACAAAAAAGGGAAAGAGGGAAAGGGGGCAGGCCTAGGCCACCAGATTGACTAGAACTGGCCGAGAATGGAGGAATGATGGATACTATATCAGACTGCAAACACTGAACTGCAATTTGGGGCATGTTTTGGTTATTTCCTCTTATTTCTACCCATTATTTATGAATTGGTACCGGTATATTTTGTCTTTCACATCAGAATGGGCAAACACTGTTCTGGTGAAAGCACTGGTGCGCATTGCTTGCAGTTGTATTTCTGATATTTAAAAAACAATGCACTGTGGTCATAGCAATCAGAGGGAGAAAACTAGTTGTTGGTTATTTGTATGTTTTTCACAAATTCACTATTCATCCTGTTACAAACAACTTGTTGACGTTTACAAACAGGGTGCGGTAGTCTGCCTCTGTGTTCTACCGTTTTGAAAACCTATGGCTGGCTACTTTTTTGCCTCTCGATGTGCGGTGCCAGGCACACGCTTACCATTGATATAAAAAACGTCCCCGATTCCTGCACGCACTAGTGTTCTCTCATACAAGCTGACACGACGCACGCAGACACAACACAGTCACAGTCAGACGTCTATCGTTTAACAAAAGTAACACACTTTCCCAAGCTTGTCGCGCAACAACTTTCCCACTCGAATCAAGGCAAATCGCCCACGCATCAGCCCTGAGTGCGCAGTGCGCAAATAACTGAACTCAAACGAAACGCATAGTCCGAGAAGATGGGCACAGACGTTGAGCCACTCAAAAACAAGCACACACACAACTGTTGCGGCACACTATTCCAGTTAGCAAAAATAGCATCACACAATAGCCTACAACAAGCCTTGAAAGTGAAACAAACATCGAAACGGCATTTATCGACCATATGAGTCCACCCATCAGAACACTGCTTCCGAACAAGACGTGGCATAAAATATTGGCTCTGCCTGGGATAGCAACAGTGACTCCTGTAAAATGCAACCCATTTTTAACTTATTTCTTGAATATATATCGGCAACAACAAAGTTAATCTGCTATGATTACAGATGAGACAGTAAAGTATCCGTTGTCAGAAAGACAACTAGAGCTAGTTCTATCATAGCCCCCCCTTTTACGCAGCCAGTCAAACGCGCTAAACTTTGAGGATGAAACGCGTGGTATCCTAGCTAGCTGCCAATGATATCCGTCCCATTGGGGCTATGAATAATGTTAGTAAAAGCCACAATGCTTAAAAGGCAAACCCTTCATGAAAAAGACATCATGCGCAGTCGAAGTAAACTATTCTTTTTTTCTAACAATCTGCCCCGGCAGGTGCAACGATAATGGAAACGTGTCCTACCTTCTTCCAGCTATGCATTCCATGCATTATTAGCCCATATTGGAATCTCAGTCCAACTCGTTTAACGATTGTCATTGCACTTTAAAGACATAGTACACGTATTTTCTTTTCTGCCATCAGCAACAATGTTGGCTTTTTTTTTGTCTCTCGAGCTGCACCGCCACCGAATTGTTGACCGCTCGTGCTGTACTTCTTTTTTTTTTTGGAAGAACGGGGATGGCTCAAAACTATTGATGAGTGAATCTGTTGTAGGCCTATCACACCAGTGGTGGAGTGTATAACTAAATCCGTACACCAAACACACCTCTCGTCACCTTCTCATGACCAGGTGTGCTCTCGATTTGTGTTCAGTTGGAAAGTAAAAATTGTAAATTAATTGACATAAATTATAGGCTACGGACGGAAATCCGTCGAAATGAAAATCCAGTTGACGGAAATCCGTCGTAGCGACGGAAAACTTTAATCCCTGCGTAGGTTTGGGAAAAGCCCCTACAGGACTTGAACCTGGGTCCCCGGGGACGGGACGGGTCCGTGGACCAGCACGTTGCGCCACAGCAACCCCATCCATCCACTTCAGTACAGTTCAAATTTCAATTCAGAGACAAGCTAAGAGGAAGGTAGATGGGCTGCACGACATAAAATAAAAAAGATACTCGATAACAGCATGCAATACCTCAATAACGATATTAAAACGATATTTAGAAATATAGCTGAGTGTTTTTCTTGTCACTAATTTGTCGGTCTGTGTGGGGGGCGTGGCTTTGGTCATGACGAGCTCCTTGCGCATATGTTGACATTCAGCAAGTAATTGGACTGCACAGAAATGTTTTGTTCGAGATAATTAATTCATTTTTGCAATACGCATATCGCCTTTCTTGATATCGCGATTTCACTATCAATAAGACTGATGAATTATAGTTTCCTGTGCAGCAAGTCTCAAGAGACAAGGCCAGGTTCAGTGTTGTCAGTGACAAGTGTTTAATTATGGGAGTGTAGACAGCGAGTGAGATGCAAGTGTGTACATGCAGTACACGGAGTTGGTTTAGCTGCATGGTGTAGCAGCATGACTGTTTAGCTACAACGCCCCCAAAACACCAGGAACAACAGATTCATTTCTAACATAAAACAGATCACGTGTGTGTATACATTCCATGCACATTCTTTCTCACCGACACACACGCACTCACGCACTCACGCATGCAAACACGCACGCGCATACCCTCTCCCCATCCATTCACACACACGCACGCACGCACACACACACACACACACACACACTCCCAAGCCCATCCACAAACACACACACACACCTATCAACCCCCCAGTGGAAGATGAAGATGAAGTGGTGCAAGAGTGATGAGGTCTGTGTGTGTGTGTGTGTGTGTGTGTGTGTGTGTGTGTGTGTGTGTGTGTGTGTGTGTGTGTGTGTGTGTGTGTGTGTGTGTGTGTGTGTGTGTGTGTGTGTGTGCGTGTGCGTGTGTCTCACCAGGTTGCTGAGCTGAGACAGCTGGTCGCGGGGCAGCTCCCTGCTCTGGCGGGGGGGAGAGGGGCCGGTCGACGCCAGCGATGGGGGCTCCTCTGACGGGGAGGGCTGGAGCTGGAGGGGATACATACACACACAGTCAGATACACACACACACACACACACACACATGCACACACGCATGCACACACACACACAGACACACAGGCTCCCACGGACACACATGCATCCAGAGATGTTCGCACGTAAACACACACACACACACACACACACACACACACACACACACACACACACACACACACACACACACACACACACAACACACAACACACCACACACAACACACACACACACACACACACACACAACACACGCAGAGAGCGCACAGCCAGAGATATTGCTCTAGTCATTTTTCACACTTGACAGGCAGGGGTATATCCTTACATTACATAAACTCAGTGGGGTAGTATGCGTGCCAATGTTTGTGTGTGTGTGTGTTTGCGCAAGAGCAGTATGTTTCTGTTTACTTGTATGTGTGTGTGTGTGTGTGTGTGTGTGTGTGTGTGTGTGTGTGTGTGTGTGTGTGTGTGTGTGTGTGTGTGTGTGTGTGTGTGTGTGTGTGTGTGTGTGTATGTTTACTGATTAATTCACGATTGCATGCATGCCCCATAAGTTACATAATATGTATGCAAGCAATGTGGCGGCCAGTAAATGTATGCATAATTACCTGACATTGTACATCTGTTTGTGTAAGTGTTTTCTTTTTTATAGAAGCGGGAAACTTTTAAGTGCTTAGAGCAAATGGAGAGGCATTCAAATGGAGTATGCAATACATGCATGCATGACTACTTTACGTGAATGCACAGTGTGTCTATGTGTGTTTATGTAAATAGTGCGCTGAAGTGTGCTCCTTGTTTTAAAGCTACTGTGTGTGTGCACATGCATACTTGTGTGTGTGTGTGTGTGTGTGTGTGTGTGTGTGTGTGTGTGTGTGTGTGTGTGTGTGTGTGTGTGTGAGTGTGTGTGTGTGTGAGTGTGTGCGCCCGTGCGCGCGCGTGTGTGAGTGCGTGTGTGTGTGTGTGTGTGTGTGTGTGTGTGTGTGTGCGAGCGAGTGTGTGTGTGTGTGTGTTTACGTGTATGTGTGTGCGAAGTGTCTCACCTTGACCCTGAGGGGGTTAATGATGTTCTTGGTGGTGCAGTTGAGCGGGCCCTCAGTGCTGACCTCTAGAGGATAGACCAGGCCATGGCCCTCCACCTGACGAGGACACCGCAGCTCCAGGGTAGACACACTCAGAGTACTGGGACCATTATTCACCAGCTATAGGGGAGACGGAGAGAGAGAGAGAGAGAGAGAGAGAGAGAGAGAGAGAGAGAGAGAGAGAGAGAGAGAGAGAGAGAGAGAGAGAGAGAGAGAGAGAGAGAGAGAGAGAGAGTAAGTGCACAGACAGGCAAACAAACAGACAAAAAGGAGAGAAGACTAATGTGTAACAGTGGACGTACAGGGAAAAGTTTGTTTGTTTGTGTGTGTGTGTGTGTGGGTGTGTGTGTGTGTGTGTTTGTGTGTGTGTGTGTGTGTGTGTGTGTGTGTGTGTGTGTGTGTGTGTGTGTGTGTGTGTGTGTGTGTGTGTGTGTGTGTGTGTGTGTGTGTGTGCGTCCCTCGGTTAGAGAATTGGTCGCAGAAACGATATTTTTATTACTCCTGGCCTGACTAGTAGCAACGCCAAGGTCTTGCGTCACAATTAGGACCTGGCCTGGCTAGTTTGTTCTGCTCTAGTGATCACTTGGTTTTTACTTCTTGGTTCTGCAAATGTTTAGTCTCCCTTTTAATGCTTCATATAAAAAATGAAGGACACACACACGCACACAAACGCACAAATGCGTGCACGCACACACACACACACACACACACACACACACACACACACACACACACACACACACACACACACACACACACACACACAGACCGCGGAACGTATTTGAACAAGGGGGGGCCGCAAGGGGGGGAAACCAATTTTAGGATGGGGGGTCCCCCCCCCCAAATAAAATGTCCGTTTCTTAGATGCAATTTCATGCATTGCATTTTTGCATCAAATCTTACGCCGGACAAGGCACTGAAAAGAAAAAAATATTGGTTTAGGAAAATGCTTTATTACATTATTTCAGCATGGGTTGTGTTTAAGTTTGATATTGTCCACGGGTTTTGACTTGGATTTTTTTTTTTTCGAAGGCCTTCATTAATTTATTTTTCAAAAAGTTACCCGGGCCACGTCCCCCCTGGCCCGGCCGTTTCTGCGGTCCATGCACACACACACACACACACACACACACACACACGCACACAAACACGCACACACACACACACTCACACACACACTCACACACACACACACACACCTCATAGACATGTAGCATCTGGGGGCCGATGTCCTGTTCTATCCACCTGTTGGTCGGCCTCCAGTCGGCGGGAGGGAAGAGGAGTTTATCCGGACGAGACACACTGCAAAGTAAAGCACACTATACTTTTAGACTGTAGACTAGGCCACATACTGTACTGCATGGAAGGGAAAACAACACTACATTAGTGATGTGTGTAGGAGGAGAGGTAAGTGAATGGACAGCTGCACACCCACAGAGACCGACACACCCCCCACCCCCGCACGTATCCCCCCTGAACCCCCCACCAGGCACGGAGAACACAAACCCCTCTCATAAACCACCAACCACCAACCACCCACACCCAACACCCCCCCACCCCAACACACACACACCCACAAAAAAAA
>NW_026945155.1:0-6568 GCF_034702125.1 Engraulis encrasicolus | reverse complement strand
TCATGCACGCACACACACACACACACACACACACGCACACACACACACACACACTCTCTCACAAACACGCACACACACACACACATCTGCGCGCAGGCGCGCGCACGCACGCGCGCGCGCGCACACACGCATGCACGCGCACACACACACACACCTGTCTCCTGCATTATAACAAACCTCCATCTCTCTCACGCGCGCACACACACACACACACACACACACACTTTCTTGATTTGAAATATTCAACCTTTAGGAAAACCCAACATCTCCGCAAGTGGAGAACTCTAGGGGATCTCCAGTTAAAGGCAGAACTCTGCCTTTGTATCTCAGAATTATAATAATAATATTCTGTAAACACTTCCAAATAAGGGGCCATAAATTAACAGTAAAAGTAGCTACAACCTAATACTTAAGTATATGGTTAATAATCATTATTTAATGCCACATTAGGAACACATCATTTAATTGTTATTAATGGATTAGTAAGGAGTTAGTTAAGTATTAGATAACCATTACCTTGTGTTACAAGTTAATAGCATGATTATTCATCTTAACTAATAGCTAAGTAAGGGCACAGTTAATAGTTAAGTAGCTATCAAGGTAATCACTTAACTAAGGACCCAAAATTAACACTTAACTTAATACAAAAGCAAGACATTAACTAATGGTATATATTAATACATAACATTAAATATTGGGTTTTGGGACCCTTATATTTAGAGTTGGCTGAGGCTAACTAATGGTTAATTAATAGATAGATATTGGTTGTTTTGGGACCCTTATATTAGAGTTTGGCAAGCAGCGGATAACTTAATGGTTAATTAATCCATAGATAGTTGGTGTTTTGGGACCCTTTTAATAGAGTTGGCTGAGCACATTACCTAATAGTTAAGTAAATAATCTACTGTGACATTCTAGTTTTCACTCGTTTCAAATCACTGTTAAATAGTGGGCAACAGGAGCCATTTAATATAGCAAGGATTGGACGTTTACACTTCTCAATGATGGTGGGATGATGAGATGTCAATTTTTTCAATGTACCACTTATTAAATTTAATGGTTAAAAAACCCTACAATAAATGCAGAACATTATGAAGAGTAATAGTTTTGAAGCGAAACTAAACCATTCCTTTGTGATAATTAGGTTAATGTTTGAGAACATGGGCGTAATTTCGGCATGGATATAAGGGACGCGTCCCCACCAATATCCAGCGATTATCGTTTGTCCGCACCAATTTGATGATCACTGGGGCTGGGGGGGAAAAAACGGTCTCCCGTCTCATTCGCATTGCGGCGAAGAAAGGGTTAACCAAAAGTCCTTTGCCAAAGGCTGACGACCAATCTGATTGGCTGTGCCTTCCCCTTCTTTCACGTGAGACTAGGTTGTGTATGGTTGCTAGGAGGCATGAGCGCCAAAAAAAAGAAGCTGAGGTCTTTTCGGTAGGTTCTATCACTGCGCTAATCAGTGGTGTTACCACACGGTACGTTATTAAATTACTCTGGCAGGCTAACGTTCCAGAATCTTTGGTGCAACGTGGGTGACACGGGCACATGACTGCCAAGTGAGATGGCAGGCAAAAGAAAAAAAGTGGACATACTGAGCTACTTTTCAAAGAAATCTGTAAGTCACACTATCACTCCCTAATGAAATGACGTTTGGAACACAGCCCGTTAGCAGGGCAAACTCGTTATTTATGAATCAAGTTGTCTACGATGGCACAACTAACTGCAGATACTGTTGTGCAGTTGAATATCCAATGGCTGTCAATATGTTAATGTTGCATTATGTCCTGCAAATGATAGAATGTTTGTGACAGTGACACAATAACTCCTCGTCAACATAACACGAGACAGATTTATCACGAGGGCGCCTTTGTAAAACGTCGGCGGGCACCTTAGCATAATGACAAAAAAAAAAGCTATCCTTAGCTAACATTTTTCAATGAAATGGCATTCATGGCCCATTTTATTGTCCATGTGACAGATCCAACATCACAACGCCACACTACAACACAGGCAGACGGCGATGGAGAGAAAGAGTCACAGGTGAAGTTGAACATTCGGGTGTATGATTTGATTGCTCGAGACATTTTTGGGAGATAATAGTCCATGGTCTGGCAACTAGCCGTCTTCCTCCCCTGCCTTCAGTGTGTGTGTGTGTGTGTGCCTGTCGCGTTTGAGAGTTCCATTGGCGCACGGCACGTGCATATGGCAAGCCGTTTTAACATATAATAGCCAGAATGGATATGTGTTGCAGTTGCGCATGGAAATGTTCCGTTTCTCCGATGACGTTTTTTTTTGGTATTATTTTTTTTAGCTTCCCCAACAGTCTTGCTGTAGCGCCGCCTATGTGTAGGCCTACCTTATGTTAAGAAAGCTATGACATATGAAACTTATCGGTAGGCCTATTTGGCAAATATTTACTAATACTGTAGCTGTATATTTGAAAATCTGAATTGGAAAAGTCAGTGCCTCACCAGCCATAAACACCAGCGCACAATACACCATTGCAGAAGGAAAGTTCATTGTTTAAATATAAATCACTTAGGCTAACTGCTTAATGCTGTATAGTTGAAAATAAAGTAGGCCTACATTTTTTCCGCTATTGTAATGTTTTGTTTCATGGAGACCCGTTTCATGGCAGAAGTAAACAGACATGTAAACTATCAATGTGTGTCATTGATTGATTCGGTTGTACACCGACTGAAGGTATATCATTTGTGGCAGTTTTGGGGGGTGGGGTTGGGAGGATTAGGTCCCTGTCCCCACCAATGTCAAAGCCAAAGTTACACCCTTGTTTGAGAATATTAGCTCCAAGAAGAGCAGTGCATGATGGGTACGCAATCTATAGACAACAATAATTCGGTATTATTTAATCATTAGATATGCCTTACTTTTGTATTAAGTAAGTGTTAATTAAGGTTCTTAGTTAAGTATGACCTAATAGCTACTTAACTATTAACTAACTGTACCCTTACTTATCTATTAGTTAAATAATTATATGCTATGAACTTGAGACACATGGTAATAGTTAAGTAACTGCTTACTAATGTTTAACATGTGAATTAATAACAATGTATATGTGTCTAATGTGGCATTAAGTAGTGATTATTAACTGTTACTAAAGTATTAGGTTATAGCTAATTTGCTGTTAATTATGTTAATTATAATTATATATATGGCCCCTTACCATGTGTCTCAAGTTAATAGCATATAATTATTTAACTACTAGATAGGTAAGGGTACAGTTAATAGTTAAGTAGCTATTAGGTCATACTTAACTAAGGACCTTAATTAACACTTACTTAATACAAAAGTAAGGCATATCTAATGATTAAATGATACCGAATTATTGTTGTCTATAGATTGCGTACCCATCATGCACTGCTCTTCTTGGAGCTAATATTCTCAAACATTAACCTAATTATCACAAAGAAATGGTTTAGTTTCGCTTCAAAACTATTACTCTTCATAATGTTCTGCATTTATTGTAGGGTTTTTACCGTTAAAACGGTGGTAAAAGTGGTACATGAAAAAATTACATCACATCACCCCACCATCATTGAGAAGTGTACGTCCAATCCTTGCTATATAATGGCTCCTGTTGCCACTATTACAGTGATTTGAACGAGTGAAAACTAGATGTCACAGTAGATTATTTACTTGACTATTAGGTATGCTCAGCTAACTCTATTATAAGGGTCCCAAACACCTATATCTATCGATTAATTAACCATTAGTTATCCGCAGCCAACTCTAATATAAGGGTCCCAAATATCAATATCTATCTATTAATTAACCATTAGTTATCCTCAGCCAACTCTAATATAAGGGTCCCAAAACCCAATATTTATGTATTAATTAACCATTAGTTATGCCTTGCTTTTGTATTAAGTAAGTGTTAATTTTGGTCCTTAGTTAAGTATGACCTGATAGCTACTTAACTATTAACTGTGCCCTTACATATCTATTAGTTAAATAATAATATGCTATTAACTTGTAACACAAGGTAATAGTTATCTAATAGTTAAGTAACTGCTTACTAATGCTCAACATATGCATTAATAACAATTAATATGTGTCTAATGTGGCATTAAATAATGATTATTAACCCTTACTTAAGTATTAGGTTGTAGCTACTTTACTGTTAATTATGGCCCCTTATTTGGAAGTGTTACCATAATATTCTGTAAATAAGTGTGCTGCATACAGTCATTGGTGCAGACTGTGACTGTGTGAGGACGATGATATGTTTGGTTAAGGAGTAGCACTGGTGCTGGAATTTGCGTGTGTGGAGGCCTTACTTTATTGAAGGGCAGCTATGTGATGAGCCTTCTATGCATGAACTGAAAATAATTTAATAGGCTTGAATGCTTAATTTGCTAAATCATTTTTGCTTAATTTTGATACCGACTCATCCTAGATCCTGACTGAAAGAAATGGTAAGGGTCAGATCAGTGCAATACACCACGCATGCAACGCAGCGCAACACATGGGGCATCACACACACACACACACAGTGTTTTTTCTGCGTTTGGCAGAGGGGAGGCTTAATGGTTAGCTTGTTGTCTTCAAACGCTTTCGTCATTGGTCCTCCGATCCATCTCAATTGTTGTGTACAGGCCACTGAAAAAACGACAAATTTTAGAAAGTCGGCGCAGATTCAAGCAAAAAAGTCTGTTGAAGTCGCCATGATGAGGTTTTATTTAGGCACCAGAGATGGTCAAAAGATCGCAAAAATCTGGCGGACAAATTGGCTTAAATTGGCAACTCTGTGTGTGGGCCACAGAATGATTAAGTAATGTAGTTACTCTGAAATATCTACAAAAAAACTCTTGAAAAAAATCCTCTCCATAATTCCCCACTGTTCTTTGGCTCATCCCTCTCAACCTGTCTTTGCCTCCTCTCTCCATATTCTCGGTCTCTCTCCAGTATGACTGTGTTCTGTAAGGGCTATGGCAAACATAGTCATAAGTGTTATGTTTGTGGCCGTTTGCCTGTGTTGTGCTTGTGTTTGTGTGTTGCCATGTCAGTCAACCACGGCAACAAAATTGAGGTCTAAATACGAAAAATTGAAATCCAAGACAATGAATATATGCTGAGGAATAACATGGCCAAGCTCCTCTCTCTCCTCTCTCTCTCTCTCCTCCTCTCCTCATCAATCCCATCTCCTCATCTCTCTCATCTCTCTCTCTCTCTCTAACCACAACAACACACACACACACACACACACACACACACACACACACACACACACACACACACACACACACACACACACATCATTCTTTAGTAAGGGGTAGGCTACATTTCAAGTCCATGGGCTTTATTTTTAACTTCAACCAATGTTTTTTTGTACTTCAGCACATATTTATCTTTCAATAAATAGCACAATTTCCTTGGAAAAAATGATGCAGAAACAGAAAACTGTGTCAACCATGTAACCCACTGAAATCCCCTCCACAAATCAGCAAAGATTTGGTCCTGAGTCATATGTCTTCGTTGAGTCATGTCCTCGTTGGTGGGAAATGTGAAGACCTTTTGATAAGTTTTGAGTTCAACTCTTCAATATTTTAACTTTTGTATGGTTTTAGAGAGGGTTAATTGTCCGTCAACTGTGTTGTCAACATATTCATAAGAACCTGATTTAGAAAATAAAGCTTATAAAATATGATTAAGCTCTGATTAAGCTCTGATTAAGCTCCGAGGACTGCTGTTAGCACAATTCTCTAAAAATGGCAGAAATGTCTACTTGTGCTACTATTTCACTTACTTATTTCCTCGTCATTATTATTCTCACTATTATTTTTATTATCATTTTTAATATTATTTCATTTATTTTTGAAGTGTTTCGAGACCCTGGTGTATGGTGATATCACACTCTCAACAATAAATATTATTATTAGTAGTAGTAGTAGTTGTAGTAGTAGTAATAGCGATAGCCTAGTGGTAGTATTAGTATTATTATTGTTTTAATATTATCATTATTAGTATTATTCTTAGTTATTATTAGTAATATTATTAGTACAATTCTATAATCCTCTCGATATGCCTCCATTCCTACAATCCTTACTGTTACCGCTCATCATGCTCAGTGTCTACAGCCTGGTCTGCCGCACTTCCAAACAAATCCAGGCACCCACCCTCAATTACCTCACCTTCCACTCATACACTGTGACCTATCCCACAGGAAGTAAGGACATGGGACCATCACCCTTCATACCAATGAACAGAGGTGGGATCACCAATGATAAGTTGACAGTAGACAGGGGAGGTTATGTACGTAGGCCTACAGTAGATGGTTCCCTGCTACCTAGAACAGTAGCGAGTCAGTGTTCATGCTTCATGCATGTAAAGCTACGTTCACACACGTCGCTGCCAGTTACTAGCTTCTCGCTCGCCTACTCGCCACTCTCTCCTAGAGCGCTGGCGAAACGTTCCCGCAGCTTTAACTGCCAATGCACAGGCAAGAAGTACCAAACTCTGCATTCCAATTGGTTACTCGCTTATTTGCCTCGCTCGAAGTTAAAATATTTTCAACTCGGGATCCGCCCACATCGCATCGCTT
>NW_026945154.1:0-6593 GCF_034702125.1 Engraulis encrasicolus | reverse complement strand
CTGGGAAACTCCAAACTCGCCATTGTCATTGTAACGACTGCACTGCGACACTGCACAAATCGATTGCATTTATAACCTCCAGCCCGGTGCCAAGTGCATGCAGAAGCATCAAGGCTACATACAGAATACACAAGACATTACCACACAACCTTATCACTGCACATACAGTACAGTATATCATGTATTGGTACATAAATATATTTAAAAATCTGGATTCTCCGCAGTTTGGAAGTTGGAGGGCCACTGAGGTGGTTCGATTTTCAAAACGTCTCTTTGCAGCCAGCAACAACACAACAAAGAAATGCTTGACATCTTGCATTTGATCCCATCAGCCAGTTTGTGCACGAACAGTGTAATCCAATGTCATCGTAATTGTAATGAACAGGATGCATTGAAATGATAAAAAGACTTGTGAAATATACGCTTTTTTTTTTTTTTTGTCTTTTTCATAGATTTCCTCCCCACCCGCTCCCAACACCACCCCCCTCCAACCCCCCCTTCAACACCTCCAAACCAACGCCTCCGATCCCCCAAGCTGGGCCCCCCCCTCCCCCCCCCCCCCCTCAACCACCTCTGACCCCCAGACCACTCCCGCCCCCCCCCAACCCCACCCTATTGCCTCTCCCACCCCCCCACCACCCAACTTTCCATCCCGTCTTCCCGTAAGTCCCTCCAACACCCACATTTTTTTCACTCATCCTCCATTCTCATCCCATATGAGGACATCTTTTTCCTCTGTACACAGGTGCATTGAAAAGGCAACAAGAGAACACTCAGACCACCAACTATTAAAAAAACAATAAAAATGGCTGCATTCCATGCTATGCAGTGTGAGCATACGTATGAATGAGATGGGGATGGGTGCTTTTGTATTTGTCTGTTATGTTCTTTTCTTTTCTTTCTGTACATCAAACACACACAACAACAGAACAACATGAGAGGACCATTAAATGGTCAGTTCTAACAGAAATCCGGATTCGAAATGTAGAGGGGATGTCTTACGTGCGCTATCAGCCTAATAACGGTGGTGCCTCACTTGCTGTCGAGGACCACCAGCAGTATTGTAAATCGGAGGCTAACCTAGGCACAGAGTTGGCGTGGAATCGGTTGGTAAACCCTCCGCTCCGATAGCCTCATACAGTTCTCGTGCCCCGTTATGGGGCCGAGAGACTAGTCTTTTCTTGGCCCAGCGGTTACTCCGTACCTGGGGGGGGTGTTGGACTCCCCATTGCCCGGAACCGGTTATGGGGATTGGGGGGGTAGACTTTAATATATTTTATTGTCTCCACTTGCTCTCACTTCCCGTTTCTTGGATGTCTATATTTTTTATTTTTTAATTTTCGATTGTAGTTGACGAAGGGTTCGGTGCCACAGTTCGAAAGTTTCCCCGAGAGGGGTGAACAGGTGCAAGATATGACCATCCGTCACCCAGTGGTTGCCGTGACCCGGATGGGAGTTGAGGTTTTAAGGGAGGAGAGTGAAAACGGAGGCTAACTAGCACAAGAGTTGGGCGTGGAACAAACGTTGGTTAAAATCCTCCGCGCTCCGATAGCCTTCATACTACAGTCCTCGTGCCGTTGGGCCGAGAGACTAGTCTCTTGGCCCAAAGCGGTAATCGTGACTACCAAGCTGATTCTATCTTTCGGTTGTGTCTCGCCATTGCCGAAACCGTTGTAGTAGTGGAACGAAAATCCAGTCGCACGTTCGATCCCCGAGAGAGGGTGAACAGGTGCAAGATGACCTCCGTCACATATAAAGACAAGCTGGGCTACTTCACAGTGACTAGACCCAGAGATGACTGGAGCACTCAGCAACTTTTTAATTTTTTAGGGAGGGTTTTTTACTTTTGGTGCAACAAGAATGACTGACGCAGTTTCGGCGCACAGTTTACCTGCGCCTTCCTCAGAAAAAAAGGTCCAACCATTCAACTGGGTTGATACCACAGCTCAAAATAAAGACACATCAATCTTCCCTCCCTTCCTGCTTTTTGGCAACTGTGGTTCTTCAAAGGGGGGTGGGTGGGTGTTTTTGTGTATGTAGTTAACCAGCTAAGGGCACTCATGGTAGATCTTAAAAGTTTTTCATTTGTCAGTTAAAAAAATAAAACTGAAGGATGAAAATAAATAAAATCAACAGTGAAAATAATCATTAATGCGGCCAGAGCATTCTAAACACCACCAAGTGGGACACCAATGTAAACCCAAAAAACAAAAACACAACAAAAAAATATTAATTGATAAAATGACAACCATTCCTCACAAGAAAACATAGAGAGGACAAAGTTCCTCGTTAAGTCCATGGGGTTCCACTGTGTTTCAGTGTGTGGAATCCAGAAGGCTTCTCCTTTTTCTCAGTGAGCAAGTTTTTGAACGACGTCACTCCACCGTTCTACCTTCTTTGGGGAGGTGTACATGCGAGGTCATATTCCCCACAGAATTTTAAAGCTGACAGCGCATGAAGCCCGTAATGAAAAAAGATTCGCCTTTAACAATTTTAAGTGGCAGCGCTATTGCATAGGATAACCAAGTTTTCTATTTCATATGGCAGCCTCCTTGTGCTCAGCAATTCTGACTTTCCACTTATTCAGCGCTCGTTTTGGGAGTCTGCCCCACGTACTATAGAAAGTCCCCCACAAAGGGGCTATTTTTAGGATCGTAAACGACCATGGGTCCCCGGTATTTGCAGTTAAATGAATGAGTTTGATTGTATAAACTTTTTGCCAGTATGTGGGTGGGAGAAACATGTTTGGTGTCAACCTCACGACCGTTTGGATAAACAGTGGGTGCATCGATGAAACCATTGTAATGAAAACATCAACGGTAGTCGTAAAACCCTTGGGGGGCGGTTGGCTGACAGCAGAATTGCTGAGGACACAAGGCTTTTGTCTCTTTTTTTTTTCTTTTTGCTTTTTTTTTTCTGTTTCTGCCATACTGAAATTTTTGTGTTTTGCTTTTGTGTTTTTGCCATTACATAAAGAAATAAGAATAGAAACAACTTGGACTATTATGCAATAAAGCGCGCCACTATGTAAAGGCGAATCATGTGCTCATGCTCTTCGCTTAAATTCTGAGGGAATAGACCAGCATTACACCTCCCCAAAGAGGGTGGTGACGTCCGTTTCAAACTTCTACTGAGAAGAGATAAGCCTTCTGGATCCACACACTGAACACAGTTGGAACCCCATGGACTTAATCGAGGAACTATGTTCCTCATGTTTTCTTTGAGATATGTTTCATTTTATCATTAATATTTTTACGTGTTTTTGTTTTTTGTTTTTTTGTTTTAATTGTGTCCACTTGGGTGTTTTGAGAATGCTCCCTGGCCCATAATTAATGATTATATTTCACTTTGAATTATTTTTTCACCTTCAGATTTATTTTTTTACTGACAAATGAAAACTTTTTAGATCTACCATGAGTTGCCCTTACTGGGTTAACTACTACACACAACACACCCCCCTTTTGAAGAACCAATGCCAAAAGGGCAGAAGGGGGCGGAAGATGTCTTTATTTTGACTTGTGGTATCACCAGTTTTGGTTGGACTCTGAGGACGGCGCAGGTGCACACCCGAAACGTCAGTCATTTTGTGCACCAAAAATAAAAACCTCTAAAAAAGTTGCTGAGTGCCTCCAGTCATCTCTGGGGTCTAGTCACTGTGAAGTAGCCCAGCTTTGTCTTTTATACAGAGATCCGGTGTTTTTTAATGAAGCTGTAAAAATCCATAATTATTGAGGAAGAGTTGGCCAAAGGTCAAATACAGAGGGTGATAAATGTTTTGTGTTCCCTTTTGCTTTGGGTATTCAGCGTGAAATGTGGTGCTCTGCTGTCCATTTAGAACTATACTGCATACTACAACGCTGATCATATCACCCATCCTCCTCAGCCTTAAGCTTTTTCGGTGTTCCCAGGAACCACTGCCATACGAGTAGGCCCTATCAACACAAGACACTGAAACAAGTCTGAGGGAGGTTCATACCTGTACGTACTGTACCCTTGCACCTGGTGTACAGTGGTGGCCCATTGTAATAAAGCCACAGCTTGGGCATGCCAGTACACAACAGCACCCACGGGGAGTTTGTTTGTCTTCGTTTTAGTTGTTTTCTCGCACAGCGGGTATATCAACTCGATGATTGTAGCACATTAAAAACATCACGACAACAACAAACATACCATATACCCTTCACACACCATCCACCGCTGACAAGGAACACACACCACCATCCTCTTCCTCTCTCCCCAGACTCCCGTAACCGCCCGACGACAAATACACCACCGGTCAGCCGCACCGCCGCTGCGCACATGTCTGCACGGCAGCCCTCTTCCGAGAATGTATCCATTTACACACGTGAGGACAGGAGATAGCGGCGAAGGTCCCTAATCCCCCCCATCCCCCCAGGGCAAATCCAGCGCTGTTTTCAACCGTGGCCCCAGCGAGTATCAGTGCACTCTCCCGGTTCATCTTTGTCTTGCGGTTTAATTGCTGGGTTTTTGCGTGGTAAATGTGGTGGTTGGTGGTGGTGGGTGGTGAGGATGGGTGAGGGGGGGAGGAGGGTGGAGGAGGGAGGGAGGGAGGGAGGGTGGAGGCGGGTGGAGGTGGGAGGGAGGGAGGGTGGGAGGAGGGAGGGAGGGTGTGTTTCAGGGGCAGGGAGGGTGTGTAGGAGCTGGTGATTGTGCCTTATCACCTATCACCCGAGATAAAGGACAAGCCAATTACTTTGTTTGGATGCTAATGAATTGTGTTTCAGTTGTGGTCGGTCTCTCCGTACCCTTCGCCTTGCCTCACCACCCAACCCCACCCTCGCTCCCCCTCCTTCACCCGGCAAATGGAATGAATATGCCATAATTTCAATTATTGGATTTAATGAAAATTGCTCTGTAAAATAAATGTGGCACGGGGGTATTCATCATCAGTGCGAAACGGGCTGTGACATAATGTCACTTTAAATTTCATTAATGGGTTTTAATTGTCAGTGGTCCCATGGAGACTTAATCATTTAAATTGTAGTGTCTTTTTTCTCCTTCTCTCTTCTTCCTTCCTGTCAATCCCCCTCTCTCACACCCGCACTCACATTAACACACCTCACACTGGCACACACACATACTGTGCACACATACGCACACACACACACACTGATGTGCCGAGCACACACACACACATATATTCACACTCACTGACATAGACACACATATACTCACACATGCATACACACCCCCAATTGCACACAAACACAAATATGCATGCACGCGTGACACACACACACCGCATGCTTGACAAGCAAGAATTCATATCTCACACACACACAACACACACACACACACAACACACACTCACCCCCCACACACCCACAGCACACACACACACACACACACACACCCACACACACCACACACACACACACACACACACACAGACATCCTCCATCACACCAACTCTTGTGTGTAGGAAATTGCAAATCAGAATTAGCAAAGAAACTGCCAAAGGCCCAAAAAAAAAGACAGCAGTCGATATTGAAACTTTTGAAGTGGCCGTTTCTTTCCCCAGTTCTTCTCCTTTTCTTCCCATTCCACCAAGAGTTTCATGCAGAGCGACTCAGGAAAAGGCCAGAAGAAAAAAGTGGCGCTGCAGATAAAGTTTTGATCAATAGGCAGAGTTATTTCAGAGTTATTTCATTACAAGTCAATTTAATTTCATTTCATTTTATTGAGCTCTACACTGTACTCCAAGGGCAGGTCCATCCAAGTGTAACTACCTGTTAATATGAGGCAGTCTCAACTCCCGTACAGTCTCATTAGGTGTCCTTCTAAAAACATTAACCCGGGGCCCAGGGGCCAGAGCACAATTGAACTTTCTTTGAGGTGAAACTGCACAAGGAGTGCACCTTTAGAACCCGCCGTCAGAGGAGCATGAAAAGGAGGAAGAGAGAGAGAGGGAAGTAGGAGGAGAGAAATCAAGTGTGATGAAGGATGAAAATCTAGATAGAATTCATATAAAGAGGTTAAGAAATGAAAGAAAGAGAGAAACAGCGTAGTAGAGAGAGAGAGAGAGAGAGAGAGAGAGAGGAGGAGGATGGAGAGGATGGAGAGAGGGAGAAGTAATGAGGTGGAGAGAGAGAGAGAGAGAGAGAGAGAGAGAGAGAGAGAGAGAGAGAGAAACAGACATGGGGTACTACCGAATTGCTACTTCAACATGGCCACCCTTTTCACAAACACCAGACGAGGACCTTGAAGGGCGTGTGTGCTGTATGTGTGTGTGTGTGTGTGTGTGTGTGCTGTTGTGTATGTGTATGTGTATGTGTATGTGTATGTGTATGTGTATGTGTATGTGTATGTGTATGTGTGTGCGAGTGCACTGTAGAGGCCGTTCCACTATAGCAACCTCAGTATGCAAAGGAGGCTTAAGAGGGGCCTTAGGAGGCTGCGACTAGACAAGACAGGGCCGAGGGGCATGTGAATGGAGAAAGAAAACAGCGTGCCTCTCCTGGTGGAGGGCAAAGGGAGCAAGGTCCCCCAAAGCCACATCGCAGGCATAAATAAAAAAAGGCGAACGACCCTTGGGGAAAAACCTTTCCCCCAACCCCCCAACCCTTTCCCAA
>NW_026945153.1:0-96728 GCF_034702125.1 Engraulis encrasicolus | reverse complement strand
ATCTCTGGGCTGAAGTGGCCTACCAGTAATTTCAGTGGGGTCCAGGTTGCTGTTGGTGTAAAGTTTAAGATGGATGGACAGATTTGCAAGGGAGTTTTTGATGGCTGTCTCAATAGCCTTGGCTCGGTTTATTGTCTCACAAATAACCAGAACAGCTCTCTCGCCACAGTAACTTGTTTCACTGACTTTTTCCTGGACTGCACTGCAGATAGCTTCCAGCCAGACTTCTTCACCTTGCACAATTATTCCCGTTTCCTCGAACAGTTTTCTGCGTTTGAAGGAAGGTATGATGCAGGTTTGCATGTCTTCATAAAGTTCCTGAAGCATTTGAATTTCCTCTTCGTTACCCAAAGTGCCCGAGATCCCGTACACCTGGCCATTGTACATCCGAAAAAGCCTCACATTGGACATAAAGTTTGTAATAGCTGTCATGCTGCTCAGCTTAGTCTGATGTTTCATTTCAAGAAATTGCTGTAGCCCATTACTCCATCTCATGTTGTTCTGTACAACACCTGTGCAAGTGTAGTCAACAGGGACCACAGATTGCCCCTGAATGATGTATTCATCCCCTAAATCCATCTCTTTGGCCTGGAAGGCACTCTGTACCCACACCCGTAGCTTAGCTTGGATAAAGTGTTGCATGCCTGGGATGGGCGAGTCCTCAGGCGTTATTTCTGGGCAAATAAATTGAAGATCACTTCTAATTGTCTGCTCAACCCAGTTGATACATGCCTCTTTGTCTGGGAACAAACGTCGGCAGAGACCTCCTTTGAGGAACAATAATGGAATTTTGTTACAATTTCCCACATCCCCAATTTGTGCCATGCTCTTTTTCCATTGACCATCTTCTTGAAACAAGCTGAAGGAATAATTTGGTAGTTTCTCTTCGACGACTTTGAAGAAGTCAATAATCTGGGTCTGACTGATGCCTTCTAGTTTTTGAAGCACATCTTGGGAATTGGGCTGCATTATGTCTTTCGCAAATCCAGTTGGGAAAATTCCTCTTTCCTCAGCTAGCTTTAAGAAGGGCTGTACATCAGTTCCAGTGCTTTCCTGTAGTATGTGGACAATGGACTGGACAGGACCAGCTGTTTCCCCCCAACACATTTTCTCGTTTTGACAGGCAACAAGCCATATTCTGGACAAAAGAACTTCAAGACCTTGCATAGCCGGCATTGTGGAGCTCAGATAAACAACTTCAAGGCCTTTATCCAACATGAGGGAATCCACCTCATCCACGATGACACATTCAAACTTTCTGCCCGTCCTTATGTCCTTTCTGCTGAAATGGTGTCTCAGCCAGTCGCCCGCAAAGTCCCCAGTAGTGCCATAGACTACATGGCATTTGTAGCATTGCTTCAATCGTTCTTCCGATTTGTGTGTATTGCAGTCAACTGTAAGCCCGAGTTGTTTATAGAACACCTTCCATGCCTTCGCATCCCGCTCAGCCAGCACAGAGGAACTGGAGATGATGTCAACTTTTTGACCTTTCCGCGCTCTGTAGGCAGCAAACATGGCCACAATGCATGACTTCCCCTCACCTGTGCCTACCTGAAGCAGGTAGCTGTTTTGGGAGAGTGCCAAAATGCACCAGCTGACCATCTGTGTGTAACGAGGCATCCAGGCATTCTGTGCATTGTCTGCCTTTGTTTGGGCATGTACTGCTTTGCAAAGATCAAAGAGGATTTTCTCCATTCCGTCTTCACACCAACGGTTGTCATTAAGCGAGAGGGCCGTGGAAACATTCGACACAATTATTCTCACTTTTCTTATCAAGTTGTCATGAACTCCATGTTGTACAGCAATGTCTACAAGAATCTCCTCAAGATCCTTCTCTCTATCTGACCCTAACAATTTCAACAATGTGGGATCATCGATTGTGAAATCACGCACTAACTGAATAACATTGCTATATTCTGAGATCTTCAGTGTTGCATCGATTTTGTGAATTTCAATGGCGTACAGTATTTTTGCCATCCATTTCTCAAAATGAACTGTTTGATGTAGTTGTTGTTTTTGCCATTTAAAACGGTCCACTAAAGCCTCGAAGAGCTTTAACACATGTTCATTTTCCCAGCCAATGTGTTCTGACAAACTGTGGAGTCTGGGAATGTTAATCTCCATACTGTACTCATCGTCTTCATCCATGTTGGCTTCTGCTCCAAGCCTGTCAGTCACGACACGATCCCAATCCTGATGGCACCTGTATAACACAAATAAATTGTTACATGTCTCATTGACATTAATCTAAAGCGCCGAACTCCATTTAAACTGAATTAGTGGAAAGTAATTTAAATTTAAATGACTTACTTTTAGATGACTCTCTCAAACATAATAACCTGGTTCTCGTCAGATGAATGTGGTTTCCGCTTTGCTATAGCAGCAGTGCAGCTGAATTTTATCAAATGAATCTTTTACTGAGTGGCAAGACTCTTCCTCATTCTGCAGGGAAGATAAAGAGTAGATGTGGGTGTGCATGCAGAGACATAATAACAACAATATTATTATTTTATTCTTAATGATATAATATCATGATAATGTAATTAGACATAATACACATAATAACAATAATATTATTATTTTATTCTTAATGTCATAATATCAGGATAATGTAATTACATAATGCTGTGCATAATTAATATCCAGGGCCACAACTTTTGTCACCACCAGCCAAAATGGCTAGTAGTACTAGACGTTAATCTTACTAGCCAAACACACATTCACTCAATGGGTCAAAGTGGTTAGTAAGTTGGTCTTTTCTATCAGACAAACTGACATTTCACTAGCATATAAATGTGAAGCCATCCAGGTCCGTTTGCGGTTCAGGAAGTACATACTCTGTACATCATGACCAAAGAGCAGCAATCCAAAAAGTACATGCATAACATGGAGCGAAAGAGTCTTAGTGCTGCAAGACACGCACAAATTGAAATTAAGCTGGCTGGTGCATCAGGCATTTGAACACTTCCTGAACGGAGATAAAAATCCCAAAAATTCTTTAAAATAATTTGTTTTCAGCACATATATTTTAGACCAAAACATTACACCAAATGTTTAACTCATGCATTTAACTCTTGTTTGTTCATACAGCATAACGTCATGTAAGAACATGCCACTGTATGGTCATGGACAGGGGCACCTACAGGTTTGAATCATGTTTTAGGGACAACGTAAGTGATCAGTCTGCATATTGAAGTAATGGTATGGAAAGGGCAAGTCAGCCAACATTTCAACCCATTACTGGTCTTCATAACACTCTCCCTGCCTTGCCCCAACTACTCACACGCACAGGCACACATGAAGTCACACACACACGAACACAACGCACACTTGCTTTCACATGCTTGTGAAAACCATCTACTGTCTCCCATGAAAAACAAATTAAAGAATGCCTCATCCTTCCAGTAAATATGTACATTACACTTTTACTTTTGTCATTGAAATAAAATGTCCAAGATTGTGAGGAAAACCTTTTTTCCTGTTGTTCCTCACAAACATAGAAAATAACCATAGACCAGAGAGAGAGAGAGAGAGAGAGAGAGAGAGAGAGAGAGAGAGAGAGAGAGAGAGAGAGAGAGAGAGAGAGAGAGAGAGAGAGAGAGAGAGAGAGAGAGAGAGAGAGAGAGAGAGAGAGCGAGCGAGCTATATACACGACTTACTTGAGATAATTTGTTAACACAATTAGCCGGGGAGCCAAACTCTCAAAAGTGCTTTAAAATGGGAGGAACCTGACATGGCCTGCCATACTTTTTTTTCGTGATTTTTTTGTTAGTTCTATCCCTTAGGACAAATAATTGGAGGGTCTGCTCGGGCGGAAATATCGCGAAAAAAAGTTGTGCCTATTTTAATGTATGTACCCCTCATTTTTCGAGAGAAATTTCTGAAAAATGAAAAATGACATGAAATCCTTGGTGGCTTGGGTAAGCTGTCAATAAAGGCTTTCCAGGTGCACAGGACATACATGCTGACAACATTCAATTGAAAAAATATTTTTAAATCACATTTCAATAGGGTTTTGACTCAATTTTATGCTTCAAAATTAGGCGTTTTTTCACTTTTTTGCTATATTTTCATCTTTACCTCATTGGCAATCAAGTTTTTCTTCATGTTTTGACATCAAACAATATGCCATTCTTTTTATTAAGAAGTATAGTGATACCACAACAAAAACTATGAAAATACAACCAAAATCAATGGATCTGTGATGACTGTAGTGTATGTACCCTTCATTTTTAGAGAGAAATTTCAGAAAAATGAAAAATGACCTGAAATCCTTGGTAGCTGTCAATAAAGGCTTTCCAGGTGCAAAGGACACATCTACTGATGATATCCAATAAAGAAAATATTGTTAAACCACATTTGTACATGATTTTGGCTCAATTTTATGACCTAAAATTAGGCGTTTTTTCACTTTTTTGCTATATTTTCATCATTTCTTCATTGGCAATCAAGTTTTTCTTCATGTTTTGACATCAAACAATATGCCATTCTTTTTTAGTAGTTCTTTTAAGCAGTATACTGATTCCACAGCAAAAAAAATATAAAAAAATACAACCAAAATCAATGGATCTGTGCGATATCACCCCTAGTTGGTGATCAATAGGCCCGGAAACTCAATAGGATTTCCGTCTACAATCAAAATGCTGAAAAGCACACTGTATACTTAGCAATGACATACATCCTCTCTCACACACACACGCACACAAGTAATCTGGGGATTCTACAATGATTTGCATCCCAGGTGACACCCCCCACAACGTATGTACTATTACGTACAGTACATCACCCGTACACTCTGCACATACTTTGTGGATGTGACAGTGAGCTATTTTCCACAGAAGGGGGAGACCGCAGAATTACACAACTACCATTCAACACCTTATGCCATCTGCAGGCACAGTAACCCAGAGGAAAGCCTAGACTAGGCCTACTCTCAAAATTCTGAAAGATACACTGTGTGTACTGTTGAGTAGAGTACATAACTATCAATCCTGAAGGAAATTAAGGTCTCTAGCAGCATAAATAAATAGATATGCAAAACATGATACATATTATTGCACAACATATTTAACATGTAACACACATTTAGCCATAAGGCATTTCACACAACCACACACATACTGTTCTGTAATATACATCATATACACACAGCACCTATACATACAGCAGTATGCCATGGAGATGAGGTTCTAGCGATTAAATGCCCATTCATTACCAGGAATAAGCTCACTTATAGCTTGAAAGTTGTGGGCCCTCATCTTCCAGAGGGTGGGGTAACCATAATAATATGTATCAAATTCAGGCAGGCAAAAATGCATATGGTGCATATTATAAGGTCACACTCAATCTGCAATATCTGGACTTTTTCCATCTAGTGTTGCTTTAAGATTTTACCAAGGTATTGTATGATGGTAGAATTTGAACACTATGTAAAGCCTTCTCCAACCAACCTCAAGAATCTGAATGAGAGATCTAAACTCTGAGGAGGCTAATACCAATTGTGTTCCCTGAACCAATAGGTGCAACAACTTGTTTCTAACTTCTTAAAACTTCTTTAAAGAAATGACCATATAAGGCCATATAAAATATGCTAGTCTGTTTGAGGGGTTAAATAATTTCCATCAACAGTCACTGAAATACTTTGTATTTGGAAAGCTGAATCAATATGCAATTATATCAATGGATTTAAAAAAAACAAAAAAACAGGCATATTTCAAGATTAATCAGGCTCACATTATAAAATCATGGTTCAGGAAGCATGAGCGATCATTGTTACACATGGATTGGCCACCACAGAGTCTAGACCTCAACCTCACTGAGAATCTTTGGGATATGCTGGAGAAGGTGTTACATAGTGTCCAGACTCTACCATCATCAATACAAGATCTTGCATTGGTGAAAACTTGGTGAAAGTAAGTCCAGACATTGTATACATTTATTAAGACAATACAACACCAAATTTGTATCATAATTTAAGAAAAGGGTGGTCATACAACACAACAGTGTCCTTTCCGATGCTGACGTTTTAGACCACACTATGTAGAACCCTTTCTGATAGAGTGGAGGGGTGATTCTCCTTATTTCAAGCACCGTCTCCTTAGTTTTTATGGAATTCCGCTGCAGCTAGTTGGTCCGGCACCAAGTTATCCACCTGTCGCCTGTACTCCCCATCCTACACACCCTTGATACACCTCACAATTGCAGTGTCATTATGGAAACTTGCATGTGGTAAGTATAGCAAAAGCATGTGGTAGTGCTGTAGCAAAAGTCGGTGGTATAGGGTGAACAACACCAAGGAGAACACCATTCCTTGTGGCACTCCAGTGCTGCTGACCACAGTTTGTGATGTAAGGTCATTTAGTCTGATGTACTGGGGTCATATATCCAGGTCACCAGAGCTGTATCCACCATCTGCAGAAGTTAGTCTCTCAGCAAAAGTGTCTGGATGTTTGAGGCACTACTAGAGAAATCAAAGAACCTTATTCTCACTGTCTCCTTTGTCCAAGTGAGAATTTTCCCTATGTAGCAGTTGCAGGATAACGTCCACAACTCCCACATTATCCTGATAAATAAACTGTATGGAATCCAGAGCATGGCAAACCTGGGTTTTCTTTCTGTTGAGCAGCAGTAACCACTCAAATGTTCTCATTATGTGAGAGCAGCTGGTCTGTAATCATTGTTGTGTTGCTTTTTGGGGACTGGTATGAGAGAAGAGGTCTTCTACTGTAGGCACTATCTACAGGTGCCTTACCCGTTTGTAGACTCTTGTTGAAGATGTGTTGCAGTGGCTCAGCTACCTCTTTTGCACGTTTTAAATAATATTACAGGCTTGAGGACCAAAAGGGATACATGAAATACACAGTACACCAATACTTCACAACAGCATACTTTCATACAGTAGCCTACATACAGTACATATAAACAGGGAAGCTAATGAAGGCACTTATACCAGTGTTCCCAGCTCATAGACATGTCCCTAACAGAGCTATGACCTGGATCAACTAATCAGTTTCAGCCATCAGGATGCAGGATGCACCACAGATATTTTGTGGCATTTGCTACTCCCAGCTCTTAGATAGATAGACAGGAGGGAACTTTAATCACAGTATCACACTCTTCCTAACATTGTTATTAATGTCAAACTCTACCTCATAATCAGAACAGATATAAATGAGCTGTTGGAACTAACTCTTACTTGGAGATAGAATGGTAAGGTTGGCTGCATATAGCAAGTGATTAGTCAACACCAACTATCACCAACTATACAACTTGTTTGTCATACCTCATTTCATCCATATAAGCATTGAATAAGGCTGGAGATAAAATGTTCCCCCGTCATACCCCGTTGATGACATTAAAATGTGTAGAGAGGATGTTTGCCCATTTAACATGCACATACACAAATTTGTACCAAACTACTGGGAACTCCCCCATGCAGATGTTTCAGCAGCTGCAGAACAGACCAATCAGTGGACTCAAAGCAGTATTTCAGCGCTTCTTCTGCTTTTGGTGTCCACATCCTGACAGTGCGTGTGGTTGATAGTACTAATCTCTGGTAGAGGCATCCCAGGGATTTTCTGAGCTGTTGTCATCACATGCTGGAGTGCCTACTTGTCCTCTGATGGCACAGATGTGTAAGTTGACCAACAGTGGTTTCAGGATTTGGTAGCCCATCAGTTTCTTCTGGTAGAAGAGACATTGTTGGGCCTTGCTGACCACTAAGGCCATGTGAATACTCCAGGACACGTCCTCCAGGGATTTAAAGCTGCTGACCCTCTCCACCACTGTATGAGTCACCAGAGGGGTCTGTGACTTCTGTGATTGTTTTTGTGAAAGTCCACAATGATTCCCTTGTTGTTTTTGGAGTCCAATACGAAGTAATTGTCGTTACACCACGGCGGAAGATGTTTTGTCTTGTTCCTGTAGTATGTCTCGTCTTCATTCATAATTAGTGCGACAACGTGTCAGCAAATGAGGAGAAAGAGGCAGTTGTGGGTGGATAGGGTGTAGAGCAGAGGGCTTAGCACACACCCTTGAGGTGTGCTGGTGTTGATAACAAGAGAGAGCAGTTAGAGAGGAAATCCACAGTACATGATGGTTGTACAGTCTCAGATAGTGGGGTTTAGAACAAAGACTCTATGGCTGGATGGTGCTGGAGGCCAAACTGTGGTCCAAAAATGTCCATATGTGTTCCTCAGCTCCATGTTCTCCAGTAGTGTATGAAGCATGCTGGCGATGATGTCCTATGTAGAACAGTTTTCCCTGTGTGCAAACTGCAATGGGTTATGTGATTCCTGAAAATATAGGCTTTCCAGGCTTTGTGTAGGCCCGCCTTTGCCCCCATCTGTGTAAATAGCTCACTGTGTCACATCCACAAGTAGGGTTATGTATGTGTAGGGTATGTACGAAGCATGTACAGTATGCAGGGTGTCACCTGGGGTGGAGATCATTGTAGGATCCCCAGATTAGGTGTGTGTGTGTGGTGTGTGTGTGTGTGTGTGTGTGTGTGTGTGTGTGTGTGTGTGTGTGTGTGTGTGTGTGTGTGTGTGTGTGTGTGTGTGTGTGTGTGTGTGTGTGTGTGTGTGTGTGTGTGTCTGTGTGTCATATTGCTCAGTATTCAGCATGCATTTCAGCATTTTGATTGTAGGCTGAAATTCTATTGACTTTCTGGGCCTGTTGATCACCAACTAGAGTTGGAGTCCCCACAGATCCATTGAGTTTGATTGTATTTTCATGGTTTTTGCTGTGGTATCACTATACTGCACAAAACATGAAGAAAAACTTGATTGCCAATGAAGAAATTATGAAAATATAGCAAAAAAAAAGTGAGCCAAAATCATGTACAAGTGTAGTTTAACAATATTTTCTTTATTGGATATCATCAGTAGATGGATCCTTTGCACCTGGAAAGCCTTTATTGACAGCTTACCCAAGCCACTAAGGATTTCAGGTCATTTTTCATTTTTCAGAAAATTCTCTCTAAAAATGAAGGGTACATACACTACAGTCATCGCAGATCCATTGATTTTGGTTGTATTTTCATAGTTTTTGTTGTGGTATCACTATACTTTGTAATAAAAAGAATGGCATATTGTTTAATGTCAAAACATGAAGAAAAACGTGATTGCCAATGAGGTAAAGATGAAAATATAGCAAAAAAGTGAAAAAACGCCTAATTTTTAAGCACAAAATTGAGTCAAAATCCTATTGAAATGTGGTTTAAGAATATTTTTTCTATTGAATGTTGTCAGCATGTATGTCCTGTGCACCTGGAAAGCCTTTATTGACAGCTTACCCAAGCCACCAAGGATTTCAGGTCATTTTTCATTTTTCAGAAATTTCTCTCAAAAAATGAAGGGTACATACATTCAAATAGGCACAACTTTTTTTCGCGATATTTCCGCCCGAGCAGACCCTCCATATATTTTTCCTAAGGGATAGAACTATCCAAAAAATCACGAATAAAAAGTATGGCAAGCCATGTCAGGTCCAACCCAATTTTGGGACTCTGGCTCCCCGGCTTTAAATGCTGATGAAGTGGAACTGTTAATAGCCTACATTTAACACATACTTTTAAAAACCAATTGCTTCTCATGACACACTGTAACAGACTACTGTAAATTAGAATATATTCTCACCTGATGTTGGATGAGATGCTGTTTATCCTCTCCGTGGCGTTGGCCATTGTCTTGGTATGACATCGCCAGTCTACAGACAACACTCCTTCCAAAGCAGAACTTATACCATGTGCCATCCGTAATGGAACTCCCCAAAAAATCCCGTACTTTCTCTCTGGTTCAGTTACATTCTTCACAGTCCTACCAAACAAACCCAACATTTTGCCACAACGTTGCCTGGTGTCACTGTAAAACATGCCCATAATTCACAAGTGACAATGTTGAGGTAAAAGTTTAATGTTATATAGTTTCAATACAACAACAACATCCATTGTTTGCAGTGTACAATGGAGGCGGAATTTCTGTTTTTGTTTTAAATCACGTGATTGAAAATAAACTACACTGTGTGTGTGTGTGTGTGTGTGTGTGTGTGTGTGTGTGTGTGTGTGTGTGTGTGTGTGTGTGTGTGTGTGTGTGTTTTCATCACATGGTTTTAAAAAACCTGTCTGGGCGGAGTGGAACAAAGATGAGAAGATACAGTAAGTCTTAGCCACAACACAGAAATCGAGTCAAGACAGGAGACCGCAATGGAACAAAATGGAACAAAAGACAGACAACTGCCAGATATAAAATGAGTGAAATTTATCAAACATTCGAAAGGAAAATATTGCTTGGGGAGAGATTAGAGATGACAAACCCAAGGGTTTCAGTAGGTGCTTGCATGCATTTGAGAAAGAGGTACAGTATACAGTATGAGAATGGCAACAAGGGAATACAGCATCAGATACTCAGATGATTAAGGTGCATATGTATCTGTCTGACAGACACAAGCATAGCCAAATCACTTTTTTTTTCTTCCATGGGAGAGTTAATGTGTATGGATGATGTGCATGGATGATGACGCATCAGAAAAAAAAAATCCACATTCCACAAATGGTTTAATAGAAGGACATCATGTACGATCAACTACTGTTGTACCATAAGTTCAATGAATTCAATTCCAAAATTACTTGAGATTGCACTGGCTCAGACCTGTCAAAGCATGTTTTGTCCATTTGGACATGAGCAAATTGCATTTAGACAGAAGCAGGCATACAATGCAAAAAATAATGAATGCTTGCTTTCACTGACATATCAAGTCACACTGCTTTTTGGGACTGTTGTATACACTAAGGGGGTAACATTTTGTTTCAGCAGAACAAGTGACATTAATTTGGCAATACTGCACTTGCTGTACGGTACATTACTGTAAGCAAGGACAGTCAACCTTGCAATGAGGTGGCAGTCACAGCCAAACTGTTCAAGAGTCAGACTTATAGGTTGATTGTTCGACTCTTGGCCTGATTGTTCGACTCTTGGTGGGGTTTGCTCTTGACAAGCTCTATCCTCCCCCATCACTGAGGTACCACTGCTCCATTATGTCCATTGTATTTTCATCATGTCCACTGACTGTTGTTGTGTGTCTCACAATGACCAAAAACACATTCATCGCAATATGCCTTACAATTTGGATATAGAATAATCAGAATTAGAATAAATAAAACTTGAAAATTACTATCTATAACATATCCTGGCCTGCTCGGTATTGCCAGCTCCGTCCTACTATCCCTTCCTGATAGAGATGTTCCATAACAAATGCCTACGGGAAAAAAAACTCAGCAGAAGGAGAGAGAGAGAGAGAGAGAGAGAGAGAGAGAGAGAGAGAGAGAGAGAGAGAGAGAGAGAGAGAGCGAGAGAGAGAGAGACAGAGACCGAGACCGAGAAATGCTGGCTGGTAAAGACTGGTCCTGGTAGGCTATGTGTGTTGTCAAGCCTAACTTCCATATTTGCCCAGACACTTCTGGTAAGTCACATGGTAAACCCTTGTGGGCCATGTGTGGTGAAGGGTGCCAGCAACCATGTTATTGAGCTGAGAGGTGTGGTTTGATTGTCATACAAGTATACTTTGTTTGGGATGCTTTCAGTTTCCACACATGCACAGCAGACAGGCACTTCTGCTAAATCACGTGGATGCATAAAAGTATGAATGAAGCTGCAATACGACAACATAGAGTAGATGTTGTGGATGGATGTCTGTGCTGTTAACAGTATGAAGGTCACACAATTGGTTTTAATCCCTGTAATTAGATAAGAAAAAGTGGTTCACAACTCATATAAAAGTGTAATGATTCAAAAGAAATCCTGCTCATTGCTGCCCAAGCATCATGTTTGTCTATTTGGTGACCTTAAACTTAACCCAGTGCTGCCCAGAAGTAAAATAGCCTATGTATGTCAAAATGGTCTTACGGACATCTAAAGTTCAGAGGTAGCCTACTCTACTCCAGTGGCGTAGCTAGAAAAGAAAATCTAGGTGTTCCCAAGAAAATACAGGTGTTCCTTATTTATTGTATTTTTTCCAACTCAGAGTAAACACAGCACGTTTGCACGGATCGGCCTACTATCACGGTGTCATACTATTACGCATACTATTACGCATGAATCATGACTGGCAAACCCAACCTAACTTATTTGTTGCTATATTTGCGCTGCAACTGAATTCAAAGGGATGCATATTGGCTTTAAATATACATCAATTATCTCATCAGAGTCCATTCCTCGGCGAGCTCCTTTTCAAACATTGACTGGAAGTGTTGCCAACCTGTTAATTCTTGAAAACACTTGCTGTAACGGTGGCTCTGGTGTGTAGGGCTACAAAATATTATTAAGGAAATGTTGAAACTAGCAAACAGAAAACCAATCCACCAGTTGGGCTGTGTTTGAAACGTTATTTAGTGTTTAATTTATATCCCGAAATTGGGAAACAACAAGGACAGCCTCCAACACAGCCATTCTAGCTAGTAGCAGAAGTTTTCACAAACCCAAAAGGCCGACCGGTTTAACCAAAACAAAGGAGAAAAGAAAAGGATGGGAAGAGGGGTACAGACAGACAGGCTGGGCTGGCTGGAAGAGACGTGTGCGTGTGCGTGTGTGTGTGTGTGTGTGTGTGTGTGTGTGTGTGTGTGTGTGTGTGTGTGTGTGTGTGTGTGTGTGTGTGTGTGTGAATGTGACGTGGGTAATCACGGTTAGCACGAGTAACAGTCAGCTTACCGGTTGTCCAGACAATCTGAAAGTAAAGGAAATGTCTTCACGGTACCTGACCTGTTCCGAGCGTCCCAGCGTCCCACAACTCCAAACGAAATACACAATTCACACTTGGTAGCAGTCCGAGTTGGTAGTTAGTCGGCGTGTTACTCTCTCCGCAACTAATGCTACTCCTCCACCAAGTAGAACACCGTTTACAGGCATCTCCATACTGGCATTCTTAATGCGAAATCTCCCCTGAAGATCATAATGTGATGTTGTTTAATCCATTTCGTGTTAGTTATGCTAGCGACTGGACTTCTTTATGGAGCGTTCATGCGGGGTATCAGCTGCATCAAAATCTTCAAACTTGTTTTTAAAACTACCGCGTCTGTACTGTCTGTGTCTGCGCGCGCGTTATCGTTCACGCATGGTCTTCTCTATGGGATGTACTATATTTATTTTAGGAGCAACGTACGAATGAAAGGGTTGAAATCCATACTCGTCGCCTACATGTGCGGCATTTTTATCATTCGTTTCCATAATAATTTTAGGCACATAACGCTCGCGCCCTCCGCAATTTAATATTGCACTCCAACCAACTGTATCGGGCTAAATCATTTAGCCATCCACTCACTGCTTCAGGGATGGCGAAAGCTTTCAGATCGCTCTGGCATTTAGGCACGTCTACAGAAGAGAGATCTGGGATCCCCAAGCTAACTGTATTTTGGTTCATCTATAGCTGCATCATCCTCTACTCGCGCAGACCCTTAGTGCTTCGTGCATCTTCGTTACACTTCGTGAATATACATCTGCGTGAGAATCAGGTTATCCTGTCGGATGGTATGGGTAATAAGGCTAACTGTGGGCCTGCTTTTTGAAGGGAGAACCTCTGCGATTCTGGAACCTGAAGTCTGTTGGGCCTAAAGCCGTGGAGATAGAGGGGGGAGATGCATAAAAAAATTTTTCGATGAGAACTCTGTTTCATCGCAGCATATTTTAGAACCATCATGTTGCACCACTGACATAGCCTATTCAGTAGCCTATCGATGATGTGCGATTCTAAAGGTAGTTATTACGAAAGACTCCACTTGCCACCTTTCCGGGTGGTACTGCACTGACAGCGCCACTAGGTGCACTGCAGGCATAGGTCCACTGGTGAGTGGGGAGGCTGCATGTAAAACCTATGATTGCACTCCCGACGCTTGCGTTTACAATCGGTTGTCAAGTGACGGCAATTTATTTTAGGTGTTCCAGTTATGAAAGTAGGTGTTCCCGGAACCCTCTGGAACACCTGTAGCTACGCCACTGCTCTACTCAATGTTGTGCAGCTCGACTCTCCAAAGTGTAAGTACTCTATTTGGATTCATATAAATTTGTGTGTGTGTGTGTGTGTGTGTGTGTGTGTGTGTGTGTGTGTGTGTGTGTGTGTGTGTGTGTGTGTGTGTGTGTGTGTGTGTGTACAATACATATATCTAGAAAAGAATTCAAGTCACAAGACACCACTGATGATGCTTTATTCTTTATATTGTAAACATTTACAGCAAAGTACTACAGGCAGACAAATATCCCACACACAATCCACTACAATCGCATTTTTATTGCTCATTATATTTTGGTCATTCAGACCTTCTCCAGTGAGTTCCAATGCACCTGTTTGAATTCAGTGTTTCAAAAGCATCCTTTGGTGAACATTTGCAGCAAAAAAAAAATGTACGCACCACAACCAGTAGGCCTATAGGCTACCATGCAGAAAATGATACTGTATAAAATGCAACCCATAATTCACCTATTCACTCTAGTGTAAACCCTTCATGCAACCTACACACTGTTAATGGTAGTCCAGCACCAGTTGAGTACCCCGTCAGAAATCAGTAATAGTGTCAGTTTGTGACATGACCTCATAGGGACTCTGTATAACATATGGAAGTTAGTGTTAAACCAATTAGATTTAGTTTTTTTAAAACAATATTTCCACTTGGATACCTATAGGAATACCTACAGTACACATTTAAAAACATGCCAAATTACATTGCATATTCATGGACTTCAGAGATCTTCACCACCAAAACCTTCCTCTTCACTGAAGTGATCTCAAAAAACGAGGATGAGTTCTTGATTTTGTTAAGGAAGGGAGCCACTGGGAGCTAATATGGGATAAGAATATAACCATGCAGGCAATATTTATTCACGGTCAAAAGGGCATCTCGCCATAGTGTCTCTAGCGGTATGGTACAAAGGACAGATTTGGGTTAAACCACTCAGTTATCTGATATTGATGAAAACCTTATTGTCACTCTCACCTAACAACATATTATATAGCCTATCTCCAGATTTTTTGTAGATCTTTTTGAAAGATATTTTGGGGCTTTTATGCCTTTATTTTGTATAGGAAATTGAGAGAGTACGGTTGGAAAAAACGAGTGGAGAGAAAGCGGGGAAGGATCAGGAAATGACCTCATAATGTAACCGGTGTAATGTTATGACGTCTTAGCTCATTGAGCCACCACATCCTCAAATTTGTTAGAGATCTTATTTACCACGTTTTCATGTGTTCATAGAGATCTTGGGAATGATCTCCACCTCCAGAACCTTCTTCGTCTCCACCAGCTCTGCAAGAAGGGTCTCAAAATGGCGGGAGGTGTTCCTCATTTCGTTGATGAACTTCAGCATGTTGGACTTGATCTCGTTGGCTCGTGCCATGGATATCCTGCCAGTGGCCTCCCGGTCGGCCGCCTTCTTCAGCTTGTTCATCTCGTGGATCTCCTTGGCGTCCTAATAATGATAGTAGTACAATTTCATGTGCTGTTGGCTCATTATGAACACTGTTCCATCAGTGCAATGCTGTACTAGTTGACAAGATTTTACTTCCGTAGTACAACAAACTACCTTGAAATTACAAAAATATATGTATGTAGCCTTATAATGTGCACTGTTTCACCAGTGGAGCAATATCATTGAAAACACCTTGCTATGATAGTACCACACGACTACATGATTGCACAGCCTTTAGTAATTAGTTTTGATTCGTCATTCTGGTAACAGGAAGTGTATAACAGGGCAGGGGTCATGTCTTGTGATTTTAACGTAATAGACCTACTAACCCCAACTCCGATGAAGTTGGGACATTTGGTAAACAGTGAATAAAATCAAAATGCTATCATTTTCAAAACACTCAATCTATTCATTAGATGGAGAATAGTGAAAAGACAACATATTAAGTGTTAAAACCGAGAAAAAATATTGTTTTGGGGGACATATGTACTCATTTCTAATTTGAGAAATCCAACACGTCTCAAAAGAGTTGGGACGGGGACAATAAATGGCAGCAAATGTCGAGGAAGACTAAAAACAAAACAAAAGACAACACTTAACAGTTAAATACATTAACCGATGTGATGATTTTATATAAAAAACAGTGTTAATTCCTATCTTGGACATGATTTCACCAGCTTAAATGGTGGGTGTATTCCTTGTCATGTTTTGCAATGTTTTCCTTTCTGTAGTGCTTACAGTGTGACAGGTCTTGACCAAAAACCCACCATTTTATCACATGCTGGTCCTTATGATGGAGCCAAACTGTTAAAACATAGTAGAGAATGCAATTTGACCTTACTATGTGGCAGTAATCGAAGATCTCCCTTCAAAATATAATGCATGAGTGGCTTTTCATGCTGTTTAAAACCCATTTATACCATTCAGCACTGTATTTAACTCTACAGATGAGTGAGAACATCTTAACCAATGCACTACTGCATCCGCATGCCATCATGGAGGCTGACTTTTGAAGCTAGCACTAACACAAGTTGGATGGTCCATTTTCACTGTAGCACAGGATGTGCAATGCTCTATTATTGTCAAAAAGAATGGACTTCTACAACTTCTGCTGACTTCTGTAAGCAAAGGACAGTTTCCCATGTCTTCTGGGTCTATTTCAAGTGAGCTCAGGTGCTTAGGAGAATGTTAAACCCCTGTGTCATTTTCATGCATTAAGCATTCTTAATATGGTCAATTTTCAATAGCTCTAGCACTCCAGGAATTAGAGTGAGACTACAGCCAATATATATTTCATGATGTCATGAACCTATACAATGATTTTATTAACAAAAATATGTCTTATATACACTCAATCGTGGTAAATCAAAGGGAATTCAAAAATGTATGTAATAACTATGGTAATTATTCCCTTTGCATCTTTAATTCTGAGTGACTCAGCCTCTCTGTGATGATCTTATACCTGGACACCTATATTGTCCGTCAGTACAATTCATTTTGAAATGTTCTTCTTTGTTGTTTTATCTTATTTGGATGTTTACTAAATTTCACTGATCCCCGTCCCAACTCTTTTGAGACGTGTTGGATTTATCAAATTAGAAATGAGTACATATGTCCCCCAAAACACTATTTTTTCTCGGTTTTAACACTTAATATGTTGTCTTTTCACTATTCTCCATCTAATGAATAGATTGAATGTTTTGAAAATGATAGCATTTTGATTTTATTCACTGTTTACCAAACGTCCCAACTTCATCGGAGTTGGGGTTTGTACATTACGACTTGGTCATTGCCAGTCTGATTACAGCAACTTAACAACAGGGTCATGTCCTACTCTTCAGCCTGCCACACCAAACAACGTGTCACCCAGAGAAGTAACCTTTGAAGACCACATCAAAGAAGTAGCCTAGTAAGCCAGCGGCACTCGCTGGACGCCGAAAAGTAGTCTAGCCTCGGATCGGTCGAACATTTTGAACACATTGCCCTGAGTCTGGCAAACCAATCACAACTCAGAGATTTGTTTGGAATCAAAGCCGGCAGGGTTTTGAGGGAGTGACGACGAAGCTCGCAATGTTGGTTAATCACATCAACGAGAAAGATCACTGATTGGTCAGAGCGCCGGCCTATAGGCACAGGCACGGTTTGAAAAACAACTGGTTGTTCTCATCAACAATCTTTGGATGTATCGTTCATCGGGGCCAGACTAAATTACACATACAGTCTCACATTTAGGCTGGTTTATCAGGCTATCAAAGAAGAACACCAGTCCAGATGTAAATTAGTCTGAGGCTCACTATGGTACGATGCATGAAATGGCAACATTTACAATATCAATATTTAAAATGTTCATCATCCCCAATATAAAAATAAACTAGCTAACTGGACTAGCTAACCTACGAAACCAACCTTGGCAATGAAGACCACGTCAAGGATAAGCATGAGCCCAGATAGCACCGCCGTCATCTTGCTGGCCACGCTGACCGCCCGAGTAGCCTGAGCTGCTACGCGACCCATGTTCACAGCCTTCGCCAGTCGCACCACCTGGAAAGGGGAGTCAAAAGTAAAAGTAAATTCATGGTGTGATGATAGTGCATGATATTAAATATGTCTAACACCAGTTGTTCCACTGTATCAAATGAGATACACAACGTAAATACAGTAATACCTTAAAAAAACAGGCCACAAGTTTAATCCAATTAGCTCAGAATGAGTGAGAAATGTGGCAGGGTTGGGACATGACCCGGGCTGAACTCAAACCTGGGGATGCGCTTGCAAGCTCATAAGTGGAGGGCTCAAGGCCAATTCATGCTTTTTGGCGCTGACGGTCTGTGCGCGACCACGCCCCCCGCGCAGAGGCTCTGCAACCATCGTTGCACACCTCAAGAAAATCCTGACTACACATCAGACGGACGCGAAGGTCGCAGAGAAAAGCTGCTGTGATTGGTCGTCTCGCTACTTCCTTCTTCTCGTGGTAGCACCGTTCTCCGGTAGTTTACGAGAGCAAGCCTGTCATTATTCTGTGAAATACGACGGCTTTCTATCTAGTGTGTGTAAATAAATTAAGCTACAACGACTGAATTAGTCTGTAACAAACGAACAATACATCAGTTAAGCACTCGCGGCACAATGCCTGCAGTCTGGCTACTGTACTGTTGTGTTGTAGCTATGTAACCAATGGTGGCTAACAACATGAGACCTCGGGTGCAGATCTATAACTTCAACAGTGCTTAGCGACCAGACCCAACTGTCGCAGTTGCAAAACTGTAATCTGCCCTTTAATGCGTTGTGCCATGGTATCTCCTTGGAAGGGTTTTTATTTTATTTTACATCTACCTCTACATTTGGCACCTCCTCACCTGTAGAAGCCCGGCCGCCCCACGTCCTGTGCTCGCTCCAGCCTGGAGCTTGTGGGTGCTAGTGGCAAACTTGCGGTACTCCTGCATCTTGGCCACCCGGCAGTTGATCTTGTTAAGGCTCATCAGCACGGGGTTGACCTTATCCTGGAAGTCGTTATGGAGGTTCATGTCAATCAGGATGTACTAAACTGCCCATTCACCACACAACCACACACACCAGAAATAAAGCATTGAAATATAAAAAAGCTGGCGTACTGGTAAGCTTGACATTCCTACCTGAAAGTCATTCAGGATGTCCTCGATGGTCTTGCGCAGGGTCTTTTGCCGCACCATGTTGGCGATGTTGGACGCCGCGCCAGTGGCGCCACCTGCTGCCGCTATCCCCACGCCCACAGCCGTGACCGCCAGCGAGGCCCCCAGGGTGAACGGCGCCAGGACGAGGCCCACGATGGAGGTGATTCCACCAGCCGCCCCGATCACGCCGCCGGTCAGGCTGCCGATGGTGGTCTTGCGGTGCATGGTCTCAAGCTGGTCGGTGATGTCATCCAGGGCCTTGATCTGGCCTTTCAGGTGCTGGTGGTCGTGGCGGAAGAAGGCGCAGAAGATCTTGAGGTTTTCCACCAGCTCGATAATCATTTCTTTCAATAACCTGATGAGAAGGGAAGAATACAGTACAGTGCAGACGGATCATGGATCAATACTAGCTGCGCTTAAATATACCTGTACATGTACGTATGTGTGTGTGTGTGTGTGATGCGTGCTTGCCCTTACTCTTCATCTTCCAAAAATGATCCTTTGCCATCGAGACCTAAAAAGTGTATCACAATCATTAAATTACATCATCGCAATTCACCACTTGTCATTCCTTTTTTCGACAGTACTCAGTGTATGAAACTGTTCACTCACCCATTGCATATTGCAGACCTGAGTCAAATTCCTTTTTTAATTCCTTTAACCAAACAGAATTTTCAGTTAACAGGATATTAAATTAAATAAATGCTCTGCATTGTTCCATTATTGCAATTTCTTCTGAAGTTAGAAAAATGTGTTAGTCGACTAAAACCATTGTTAAGTTTACCTCAATTGGAAGGTGTTTTGGTACACGGCGAGCCAAGAAAGGTTTCTTAAGAACATCGTTGATTGATGGTCTCTTGGCCGCATCCTTTGTCAGTAACTCCTTGACAAGATTCTGGAGATCTTTAGAGTAGATGTGTGGTATGACGAGATCCGTTTGTTTTGTTTGTGCTGCATAGAAATCTTTTTGTGTGTAGGTCTTTTTGTGAGCAAAAACAAATAAAAGATGTAGGATTATAGAATTGTTGTGTCATTGTAAGCCACAGAGACAGTTAGGGGACTTAATGATCAGAACAGCGCTACAACAGGCAATTCGGAGTGAAAGTCAATAAAATCCATTTTACCAGTTTGCACAGGCTGTAGAGCACCAAACCCAGAGACCAGACGTCACTGCAAAAAATAGATGGAATTACAGAGTAGATATGTGAAAAGATACAACATAGGCTACGTAATGTGCTTATTGGTTGATTGATAAAAAATGTTAATGTACAGTACCTTGACATGTTGTATGGTCGACTGAGGAGTATCTCTGGTGCCATGTAGAACAATGTACCTGCTAGGGTTTCTGCATACGCCTTTGGTCTACAAGTAAAATTGTATATATAAAATGTAAACTGAAAGAAATTAACTATTTCAAAAAAACAGTTGTCTTGGTGTCTTTTTTAACATATACTGATACAAACTGCCTGGCTTCATGAGCTCCACCAGTACCACCAGGGGGCTCTAGAGCTCAAACACACAGAGGTTTGGTAGGAGCCAGGCTAACGAACAGTATCAGTGAGATGAAGTCATTGAAGTTCATGGCTGCAAGCAAATGAAAGTGAAAGTGATATTGTTTATTCAAAAGATGCAAAACTGCTGAGTAGTCTATATAGCAAGACTAAATGCTAAAGTAGATGTCTCTGCACATTATACTTTCAGTTCTGTTGCGGATGGCATCAGTGGGGATGTGATAAACATGTATGATGACTAAAATGGCTGAGTAGGTTTACAAAGCTCTAATGACAGGAGTGGCATGTCAATATCAACACAATATTGACAGTTCTTCCACTCATCAAACACTCTATGACAGCAGTTGTTGAATGCAACACAAACAACATTGCTCATATGCAATTATTTTAGTGTTATTCTCTGATCTTGTTTATGCAACAGTAGTGGTGTAACCTGTTCCTGGATATACTGTATGTGCTGAGTGCCATTATAGTTGGTAACAGAATAGGGTTTAGAATAGGGTTCACATGTAAGCCAATAATACACGCCTATCTACTGTCTGTACTGTATAATGGTATTATAACACATGTGTTAGAGCAGTGTTTCTCAACCTTTTTTAGGCGAGGCACCCTTTCAATTCATTAATGATGAAAATGTCAAGGCACCCCAAACCAACAAGCCGTAACATGGCATCGCATCCGATACCACACAAGCTTAGAAAAGTAACACATTTGGAGACGTCACACGACCTACGTTCGAAGTTGCGACCTATATTGACTTTATTGTGCGTAAATGGCAGATTAAAGATTCCACTGACTAGCATTAACTTATCAAAAATGTATTCATCAGCTATGTTTCCACGGCACCCCTGTTGAGAAACACTGTGTTAGAGGCCTACCAGAACCTTATTACGATTATATCAGTAATCAAGGCCTGGCTGGCTGTGAACAAGACAAATACACACCTAATACATTATTGAGCTTAATTAACACATCTTAAAAGTCTCTTATACAGATTAGTGGCAAACATGTGAAAAGTGTTACCGTTTAGTTTACTAAAACAATGACTTATGAATGTCTATGTTTAATGCAGCAATACATACCCAGGAAGCTCTTTGGATATCCCAAAGTCCCCAAGCCTCACTGTACCCTCCATTGTCACAAATATGTTCTGTGGTGAAAAAGACAGCCAGAGAGTATATTATCAAAACTACAAATGCTGTGCTAATTCAACATAGGCCTACTCTTTATTTTATTTTGTCCCATACTTTCTAAGTGTTAACACTGTATTTTTTACTCTGCTACATTTTCTCACATAGATTATAACACATGTCTCACTGCCAAGACATACTGTATGTGTACATACCATACATAGGATATATAGTGACTGAAAAGTATGAGTTAAAGCTGACTGCACAATAAGTGCACAATAAAATATTTACCTGTGGTTTGATGTCTCGGTGGATAATGTTCTTATCATGAACATGTTTCACAGCCAGACAGATCTGGACAAACCAGTCAAGAACCTACAGACACACACACACACACACACACACACACACACACACACACACACACACACACACACACACACACACACACACACCACACACACACACACACACACACACACACACACACACACACACAAAGAGTGCCATGAATTTAGGACAGTAGGAAGACCTGTAGGGGTTCTATCCATCTTATTACCGCTTTTATCTATTATCCCCACCTCTTTCTCTTGGAAATGGAGTCCCTTTTCCAACTGCTTGTCCACTACCTTGCCGAGGTCGCCCTGCTCACAGTACTCCATTGCTATGAACAAGGTGCGGCCTTCTGTTGATTAAAAGAAAAAGATGGTAACATTAATTTCATAGAGTATTCATATTGTCCTCTGGCAATGGACCCCATTATCACTTGCACAAACACACACACACAATGACAACAATATTAATATCAACATTAACATTAGTAAGAACAATAATAACAATGATGAAAATAATACTAACATCTATTGCTGTTATTATTTTATTTATTTATTCATTATTATTATTATTATTATTATTATTATTATTCTTATTATTATTATTATTATTGATAGTGATACCTGCAAATGATTCTTTGTACCGAACAATGAACTTATGGTCCATCCTCATCAGCAGATTAAGTTCAAGCTTGGCATCTCTGATAGCTTCCTCTGACAGCTGCAGGAGACACAAACAACTGTTGAATTTGGTTGACATTTGTGCAGTTAACATAGTGAAACCCTGTACTCATCTACTAACATTTTGTATGAACTATACCCACCATCGGGGTACAACACCAGTTATATTCAATGCCATAGGACCCTTTAGTCCCGCAATATATAACTCTTTGTCATAAGTGTATGTTCTCACCAGTTTGATCTCTTTGAGGATATAATGCTCTCCATCCTCTTTGCACTTTACCAGGATTGCCTTTCCAAAACCACCTTTCCCGATTTTTCTCATCTTTGTATATCCATGTTGCTCCAAAATGCGCTGTGCATTGCCCATGGTGTGCCTTTTAACTGGATTAAATAGCAAAACATTACACACTTAATGCATGCATAATGAAATAATATCTTCACATCTATGTGCTCTGTTTTTTCTGTCTTAAGTTACTAACATGGTATCTATTATTAGTTTCTTGAAATACTAGGTCTTTATAATCGTAGCTATTTGCGTGTGGTCACAGCATTTATGTCCTGATGGTACAGACAGATATGATGTCAGAATTAAGCAAGCGGGAAAAACAAAATTTTACTGGTTCGTTGAAATGAGGCGTGGTGAATCTGTGTGACTTCTGTGGCATTTCCGACTTCTGCACATGCTGACAAATGTCCACGAAGGTGTACCTGTTGTTGGTTATGTTTCAAAGAGTTTGCTCCAACTTTCATAACAGCACCTGTTAAATATAGACTCGCCATGTAGCACTAGACATTATATGTAAGACCAACTGTAACATGAAATTATTCTGCATTTGCAGTATACTTGCAATAGCTTGTGAAATATCAAGGATATAAATGAATAAACTTGCAATGTAGTGATATAAAGAAGTTATATTGCATTCCTTAGCTCCCATATTACTTTTACTTTCACAATGAATACATAACTTCTACATGTAGTTATGCACTTAATCGGATAACTTGCCAAACTGGTTGTATTATTGGAGATCGTTGACACAGTGCTAATAATAATAAAAAAAATAGAAAGCTTGTCTTTGTTCACACAATGTGACTTTGCATACCTGGGTGTTGATGTGATGTTTATATTTGAGCTTGTGTTGTTACACAGTTGTTTGATGAGAATATTTCTGCTTTTGAGTTTGAGTTAATGTCATTGAGTTAAAATACTTTCAAAATAAGGCAGAAAAACACACTCTGACTTATTCTCATCACTTATTTATTTAGAGTGTCACACTGATGATGGCATAGGCCACCACGCATCTGGACATCTGCAACATGTCTGCATTTTTTCCACGTATGATTCCGGTTGGGTTGGCTGCAACCTCATCGGCCATTGTCACTATACAATTGATTGACATAGGTCTACTTACTATATGCCACGGACACATTTACACACAATTTACACGCAGAGATACACAGAGGCATACTTATAGGCTATAGGCAGTGTTGGGTTATCTGGTTTCAGAAGTTCCTGCCCACTGGCAAAACTCTACTGTACACTGGGTCCACAGTGGACACTATAAATTGCTCTGTGTAGTATACGCAGACTTATCTATATATTTGGTATGCCTCAGCTCGTCAAATAGGCAACAATATGTGTGTGTGTACCAGTATTCTATATAGCATATAACATGCATATTTTGCCCTTCTGCTTGCACCAGTTACTGTAGGCCTAGTTTCATTTTCCCTCTGCCATAGTAGGCCTACCTAGGACTACACCCAGCATTTGCATCAGTGTTTCATGTGTATGTTGAGTTTTAGTATTGTATTATGTAGACTATTCATGCATCCGGTGAAGCTTAAGATCTCATTGTAGACTATTTGTATAACAACAAAAAAGGCTTTCTATGCTATTGAATGATGAGGTTTTATTACAGTATTATTACAATTTAAATTAGATTAAAATTAACATTAAAAGAGATTGGCAGATACATGCTTGGAGCATGGACTCAACAAAATATGGCAGTTGACAAGTGACAGTTGATCCTGAGAGGTTCTTAGGAAAGAACATAGAAGTTCCATGTGCAGAATTTATACCCACATTACCAATAATATTTCGTAGTTAAGCCCTCAAAGTGCACCCAAATATGATGTATCATACCTTTCCCGAATCTGTGCAGTCCTGGAAGTATTTTAGTGTCTGTCCGCTGTGTCTGCAATGTACGGTATGCCGATACCACAGTGTATAAAGAAAGCAGTTTAGGCAGAAATGTTGTGTTTTGTCAATTCAGAAAGCTCCAGTGACCCCTGTGTTTATCAGAGAGCTTCAGCAATATGCTTAAATGAAAGCAGGATTTCTTTCAAATTTCTTTCAAATGTTCACTCCTTTGAAATTGCGCTTGGGGCCCCAGCTGAACCTAGAATCGCTTCTGTGAATAAGTTCACAACAACTAGAATTTGAATTTGCCCCACCATATGGTACGGTACCTGGTCTGGCTTATGGACCACAACAGAAATAATTTGACTGACTTGTGTTGTGTGATACCTATATGTGGTCTTGTAATATGATCAAAATGACAAATGCAACCCTACCATTTGTTATTCATTATCACAATTCCAATACAGTAAAAAAAATGCAGTGTTAATTCTACATTTACAGAGTACTCTGGGACAACTGCCAGTAACACTGCCTATGTTACTGTGAGTGTTAATATTTGGAATGAAGAAAACCCAGTGGTGGGACAGTTGTAGCAATACTTTGTTGTTTTGTACGTTTGAGCAAATATCCAAGTAGATGAGGCATCCATCAGCCGAAGGGATATTTGCTTGCGTAAGTAAATAGCCCTTTGGCTGATGGATGCCTCATCTACTTGGATATTTGCTCAAACGTACATGATAGTCTTCCTGACTAGATTGTGGTGTCTTTGAGCAACACACTGATCTCTACTCTGCTCCTCCTGTGAATGCTGATTGGTCGAGTGTGTGGCAGCCTTCACATGAATGAATATAAGCCATTCAGTTTACAGTAAATCATCTCAGACACTCTGCTGAGTGCTGGAATGCTTTATAAAAATGCAGATAATAAACCATTTAGTATGTCAAGGTGAAGCACCATAAACTAGTTCTGCAGTAGGTCCGATAGCCTGAGATCTTTACGCGTTCATTTGAAAAAGGAGGCAGCGCTGGTAAATTGTCGTGGATGAGTCACTGTAAAAAATAAAAGCTGGTTTCAACTCACATTTTCAAGGCAACTGTCTGCACTGAGTTTTCAAGTTATAAGTCTCAACTTATAACTTTAGGTTTCGGAGCACTGCTATTACTAAGTTGAGTCGATTAACTTTACAAGGTTTTGCCAACTAACAGTTTGATTATTCAACAAACCTTACAAGGTTACATCAACTAACCGATTCAAGTTAGAGGATCTATTCAACTAATCTTATAAGGTTGTATCAACTAAGTGCTTGAGGTTATCCATTTCATATTTACATTATCATGGGTCCCCAAGTGAATGGGACAGCAATGCAATTGTCTACCACTATGGGGGCAGCCAAACCATACAAGCATTGCTAACAGCCAGCATTGCTAGCAGCCAGCATTGCTAGCAAGCCAGCAAGCCAGCAAGCCAGCAAGCCAGCCAATGCTATCAAAAGCAAGAGAGCTTTTGTAAGCGCAGATATACAAGAACAGTACGAGAGTCCTGGGGCCTCATTTATCAAGCGTTCTTAGGCACAGATCTGTGCGTAAAGCGTGCGTGCAATCATTCCTGAGCAAAGTGTGGGATTTATGAACATGTACTTGTGCGTGGAAATGTGCCTAAATCTACGCACTCCTCCGACCATGCGTGCGAGTGGAAGAAACATAAAATTGCGAATAATATTCACCGTGCAAGGTACAGTTTGCTTTGAATGACGATGGAGTATGGCAGTGTGCTATTTTACAGTGTTTTCGTTCATGTGTGTCTCCTTCTTTTACTTATTTTTAAACACTGTCCTCCTCCTGTCGAAAGCACCTCCACTTCTGCCGCGGAAATGTATCTCCGCACTTCCCGCCACCACTTGTGTCCGCGTGTGTTCATGTGTGTCCAAACAGGGTGGCGCCTTTGAATTAACATGGCATTTGAATATATTTTAATGCCATATATGGCTACTTGGAGGCGTTTCGGGATGCAAATTACCCCAAATGCGCGCGTGCACAGTGATTTGGAAGGTGTGGGATTTATCATGCAGAGGTGTGCGTAGGAGCAGCCAACGCACGTTTGATGAATCCCGATTTTTCTACTTGCGACCATTCTAAATTTAGCTCGTAAGACACAATTTAGAAGGCATTCTACGAACTGATGATAAATGAGGTCCCTGGTTTAAAAACTGGTGCAAATGAACCATGTTACAAGAGTGTGGCAGCTGCAGGCAGTAATTGAATCATGGCATGACAGCCCTTAGTACTCAGGTGAGCAGGCAGTGATTGGTTGAAATGGGATTGACTGATTGATTGAATGATTGAATGGAAGCAGGTCTTGGTCTTGGAGAAGTTGTGAACTGTTTCATGAAGATGTCCTGAATTGTTTCATGGATGCAGAGAATATAGCAGATCAAACCATACAGTATGCTCATTACCTGTTTTACCACATTTTACCTTTGCCTGGCCTGTTTTAACACAGCTTCATAATGACATTGTAGCCTGTCACAGGGGAAAATTCTGGATGTTTACATTCTAAAATAAAGCGCCCCTGCAAAACTTCCTAGGTAGCCCTGTTGCAGCCGATTGCCACAGCTTAGTTAACACTTAGTTGGCAACTCGTAAAGTTAGTTCATTCAACTTTGTAATATCAGTACTCAAAAACCTCAAGTTGAAAATTGAAACTTATAACTGAAAAACTCTGTGCAGAAAGTTGCCTTGAAAATTTGAGTTGAAGCCAACTTTTATTTCTTACTGTAGATTACTTGACCTTATCCATTCTAGGCATCCACTACACTTTGTATACAATTTCATTACTTGACTTTATCCATTCTAGGCATCCACTACAATTTGTATACCATATCAACTCAACATCTCATATAAGATCAACTTTTCATCAAAAACATACAAAAGTGAGTTGAAATAACTCAACTTGAGAAAGTAGAAGTTGGCATTGCCAATTTCACGGTTGGGGGGCTCAAAAATTCCAGTAAGTTGAACAATGTCAAGTTGTAGTTTTTACAGTGCATAATTTGGGGTTTGTGTCGTATAGAACAGCTGAAGTCTGCATACAAACCTTCGCATTCATGGTATTCATGCCTTGATGAAGTACAAAGATATGATGTCAGAAGCAAAGTGGAAAAAAAGGTGCTTAGGGAAGGGGAGTGGTTCCTTGAGCATTTTACAGCTTCACTTACACATGCTGGTAAACATAAGACTTTAGCTGTTGTTTTAGTGTGTAACCATGACATAAAACTGAATGGCAAACCCTACATTTGCCAACAGCCGTGTCTGCAATGTTCATTTGTTAGCTGTTTAAGCAATATATTCCACAGCTGTCAAATATTTATAGCTAGGATATGAAATATATTCATACATTCGTGTTAGCATTCCAGACATAGCTCCTGCACACACTTTTACTTTCACAATATGTGGTAGCCTACATAACTATCTATGTATATAATCATAATGAACACATAAGTTGTCAAACTTGTACAGGTTGGTCTAGAAGACATTGGCAAGAGTTGAAGAAAGTGAAGGTGAAGAAAGATCCCTTGTTGTTGTGTATTAAAAATAAAGCATTTTTTCAGGGACTCTGGGACTTTTAGGAGGATGTTACAATCGATATACCAGTCTGTATGCCATGCACTTTAATTAACCCTTTTGCGCAGAGCCTCTGTTATAACCTTATTGTCTCATGATGACTAAGTCTTAACCTGTTACTTAAGGCGCTTAGTAATGTCATAGCATTGTTGTTATGATGTAGTTTAATCTTTTCAGCAAAGAGTGAACGGGCCCGCTGGCAGGCCCATCTGCACAAAGAGGCTACAACGTAAAACATATAATTAGACGGACTGCGCCAGGATTTTTTTTATTGCTTATCTTGGTCCACCTGGTTGCACTGAATTGCCTTTAGAATGTCTCCTGCTGTGTTAAAATATGAAACATTCGTTTTAGCATTCCAAACAGAGATCCTGCCCACACTTTTACTTTCACAATATGTGGTCACATAAATTTGTTTTCACTTTCACAATATGTGGTCACATAAATAATCTAATTGACTTAAGCACACAGATTTTGTTTTCATTTTTATAGCACAAAGTATTGTCTGTGAAGTTACATAAAGCATTATTACATCATCAATTCAGTTGTGACTGAGAGCAGCCAACATTTACACACTGAAGAGCACTTGAAGATTCCAGGCTTCATTGTTACAAAATTGCCTTTGTCTGAACTGCGTTGATGATGATGTTGTGTGATATTGTATCTGTCGCATGATCAAAACCATGAATGCAACGCTTTCATTTGTCTTTCATCACTTTGCTGCAATGTGCATCCTAAGAATGAGGGGAATGAGTGGTGGGTTGTTTTTAAAGACTATAACGCATACAGTGGCTCACTATTGCAAGCTTGTTTTTGTAGTAATAAACGGTGAACTGGATATGCAGGTTTGCCTAGTCAAAAAGAAATCACTCCCTTATAACACTTTCAATCCAACTTTGTGATATTTGTGATGGGTGTCCAAAATTCCAGCATGAATCCACATGGCAATCAATGTCAGCAATCCTTTGGCCGTTCATTGTTACATTGATATTTATTATTAAATTGAGTGAAGTTGTAGAAGTAGTAGTAGTGTCTTCATTGTCCCCCATGGGGGGGAATTCTTCTAGTAAGTGGCGCATCTGACATGAGGACAAATCAATACATACAAATCCCTCCCCAACCCACCCCCCTTCAACATTTATCCTAATGTAACATGGCCAAGTTACAAGACTAGAAATTGAAGGTGCAACGACTACGCCATCCTGGGAAGTTATTTTGCTAGTTTAACACCCAGGAAATTACCATAACTAAAACCAGGCAACACAGGTTCCAATAGACATGAGGAAGACATGAATTCCAGACACCATGGCAGTTTTATTAAACATAGGCCTAAGAAACAAAACAATGGTTCAAGATATTTATTCTTTTTGGTTAGTTTTTCTTAAAATGCCGGCAAGGTTTACATTGGCTCGGTCAGGACTGAGTTAAGGAGGCATACAAACAAAGAGTGCACAAAAACACACAGCAATCAATGACTGAAAGTGTCCACAGCAAACCCTTTGAATTCCACAGCAAAAATGTGCAGTTGCACCACACTAATAGTGACTAGCCATCCTTTTAATGTAGGTCCATTTTCCTGCCACACAAAGCCCACAGACCACTTGAACTTAGTTAAAATAAAATACAGGATAACTTAACTACAAGACAAGACAAAAGAACCAAAAAAAGGAAACAAAATCGGTAAGACAAGACAGCAGCACAACCTACTCCAATGGTAGCACTGATGGAAAGGCCATGCTACCTGCAACACAAAAAGCTCACACATTATGTCCACAGACAAGCTTAGCATATGGCTGCATTCCCTTAGGAACATCTACATGTCTACACAGATGGATATTAAAGCCACATTTAACATGTGGATTGGATAAAGTTGGAATGACATACCTGAAGGTACGGCCATGGCTACGTCAAGGCCAAAGCTTAGCCTGTGGCACAGACATGTGTGGCTACAAATAAAAGCACAACATCAATACACAAAACACACATCAGAACACAAAAATTAACAAATGAACATATTAAGACAAAACGAAACCTACCCAAAGTGGCCTCACAGGCGTGTGCCCAACCTACAAGCACACCAGCAGCAAGACTATGCTGTCAGGCAAGGGGATTTTTAAAAGCTGCCACCAAAGGCCAAATTGGTTAATTGCACAAACTGCTCCGCCCACCTTGTTAGGAGAGTCAGCTGAGAGTAGCACAGCAAAATACAGCTGGCAGAGATTGTCTACTGCTACACAAAGGCACACCTAAGGAATAAAATTATAACTAAGAGTAATGTAAGATGATACATGAACTGCTTTTGGTAATAAATAAGATTTCAGTACGATTAAATATTACAGGTATATATAGTAGTGAGATTCTTTGTACAATTTTCATTCACAGTTCACAGAATCCCATTATCTTCAGTCCCTTCTGTTTGAAGTTGAATTCCGCCTCCAGAACAGAGCTTTCTCAAGTTTGGAGCGTCATTCAGGCATGCCATTGCAATTGTCTGGCTTGTCATCTTAGAAGTTGCTGGAGCTGCTGATGGTTATTGCCCCTACAGGTCAGTGAACATGAGAATTTGTGTTCAGATGTCACTAAGTCGTTTCAGGTGTTGTTGTTTTTTTCATGACTGTCTCTGAGGTTCTGTATGTCTTTCACTCTCTTTGGACTGTACCACTGTAAAAAAAAAATCTGATGATTTTACGGAAAATTGCGGTTGCTGAAATGGTACCGTTAATTAAATGACTTTTTTTTTTTTTTTTTTACATTTTACAGTAAAATTATGGCAGCAGTGGTTGCCAGAACAGTACCGTTAAATCAATTACGGTAAAACACGATATGATATTTTTACGGTGAATTAATGGTAATAGTGGTTACCAAAACTATACCGTTAAATTGCGGTTTAAGTTTCCCCAATATACAGCAAAAAATGTGTTGACATTTTTAGAACACTGTGCTTTTTGCAGTACTATACCATTATAAAAAGGAGACAATCCACACTTCAGGTCTTTTTTAGTGCAAAGAAGCTTTTCTTGACTTACAAGCTTTCGGTCCTTAGACCTTCATTAGGCAGAGTGCATACAAACAGTGCTTGTGGTTAATATACATCATTAGTGGCACCTGTGGTGCAGCACTCTGAGTCAGTGAAGCATTCTGGGAAATGTAGTGAAAGACAAACATGAAACAGAGAAAATAAGAACAAGTCCTGCTTTGCAGACATCAGGCATTAACCATCATAAATCAGAGCACAAACAGTTCAAAATTAAATTCATATTTCTTAATTATATAAACACACTCATGTCAAAATCCTCGTTTAGACCTGATGGTTGCAATGCATTTAAAGTATATATCCAAAAAAGTTCTCTTTGGCATAATTTCCTGTCGATGTCTCCTCCTCTGTGTAGGGTTACTTGCTCTATACCTTGAAATCTAAGGGAAGAAAGAAGGTGTAACAGATCATTCAAATGACAGGCACTGGATAATTTTCATCTTTTCTCCTGATGAAGCTCTTATGTTCACCTTCTTTGTTTCAGAGGACGGGTGGTTTTACTAATATAAATTTTGTCACATGGGCATGTTGAGTTGTATATTATTCCCCTGATTCCAAAGCTTTTACCGGTTCTAGGATGCTTTAATGTATTTGTTTTCACTGAACTATGACAATGAGCACAATTCCCACAACGATAATTCCCTTTCTTGATAGGAGTTAACAGTGTTTGTTTTGAATGTAGCAGAGTGGAGTTTCCTAAGATTTCAGACCTTTGCTTGATTAGGTTATAAAAGGTGACTACGCCAGTCTCGTTAACGGGTAGGGGTGAGACAACCCAGGTGTTAATACACAATACCCCCCCCCCAACAGGTTCTGGATGAGGAACGAGGACACAGCTGTTAATACATATGATTCTCTTTATTTTCTCAGTGCACATCAAGTCTTTCTCTAAAAAGGGTGCAGGTAGGCAGGTAGGAGGACAAGTACAGTTCACTAGATATTCACACACAAGCTTCCACAAGGTAGTAGGCGATGGTTATGTGTAAACCAGAAGGCTGAGGCCTGATGCCACCGAGAAGGCCTAGCCTAATATATATATTTAAATGAACAATCACAACACTGTGGACTACAAAAACAACCACACAGCAAATTAAAAACAAAGGAAAATATAGAGGCCTAAATAAAACGCCAAACTGAGAAATAAATCCAAAGTAAATAACTCAAAAACTTAAGAGAAAGAAAATCACAGCACACAAGATATTTCACAGTGAAGCGATATTCAGGAATCAAACCACTCCGATGAGAGATTATGCACTAATTCAGGTGGGTCAACCCCGCCACAATAAGTCTACACAATGAAACCGAGCCAACCAACTGGTCTCCGGTGATTCACTCCTGGCCCCAGGAGTGGATGACCGGAGCCAGTCGTGCCAGACAGCACAAAGTGAGAAAACGTACACACCTGCGTAGGCCTAAAACAAGCCACTCACTACCTCCTGCTTACTAAACGAGCTCGTAGTAAAACAAAACAAACCAGGGAAAAGACGGCGGTGTCCCCCCGCCCCCAACAGTAACATGCGTCTCTAACCCTAGAAGTCATAAGGGCAGAATTAGTATCAGGGACACATCATACTCCTCACACAATTATCACATCACACATCATCACATCAAGGCCATCTCCAGTGATGTCTTACCTCAGTGGGTACGGCAGAGCGGGCTAGGAGTTGAAAGGTCCTTCATCTCCACTGGACCCCACAAGCAGAGCTAAGACCAAACAGCATCCCATTAGTAATCGTTAACCAAGCTACTAGTATGCACTTTCATCACAAACTATAACCAGTGAAGAGCCTACCTTGCCCAGTGGCTTTAAGTTGACACACACAACCAAATCTCCAACCCCACTGCCACGATAACCAGCAGCGCACAAACGGCAAGCAATTGCCAGGTAGCTCAAACGAGCTCAGGTGCCAAACCTAGCGTCTAATTGTCTAGCTACCTGGCTTCTTCTTCTTCTTCTTCTTCTTCTTATTTGACTGGCGGTTGACAATGACTTCAGTGTATTACCGCCACCGCCAGACTGGAGTGTGGAACAGCAGTTGCCTTTTCTAAGCAAAACAAACAAATTAAATGCGTCTAATTAGACCTGTATCTTTCAAAAAAGTAAACAAAAAGGATAAAATATTTCCATTGCTTCTTTGTAATATATTTTTTAAGCTGAGTGTTGTGTTGTTCGCCTCTAGTTGCTCAATCAACGTCTGTCTCTCTTGCTGGTATTTCCTGCAGTGTAACAGGGCATGCTCTACGGTTTCTGGGCTTCCCATACAGAATTCCAAGTTACCATCAGCATGTTCATTCTATCCAGACTGTTCAGCCTGCTGTGCCCCATCCTCAGCCTGGCCAACACCACTTCCCTTCGTCCTGTACCCCCATCTCCAAAAAAATCACTGACTTCAGGCTGAATATTGAATAGATGTCTCCCAGTGTGCCCACTCTCCCAAAGCTGCTGCCATTTCCCATTAACTCTCGCTTTAATTATGCTTTTGACTTCTGCCTTACTATACTTTATGTCAACGTCTATTTGCTCTTTGCATGCAGCCTTTTTGGCATATTTGTCTGCCAGTTCGTTCCCTTCCACCCCTATATGTGCAGGAAACCCATACAAAGGACAGTTTAAAACCTGCCTTAAGCAATGCACTTGCCAGCTGGAGGATTTCAATTAGAATATCATTTCTGGAAGACGAATGTGAGCACTGAATGCTCTCCAAGGCTGAACTTGAGTCCGATGCAGTTTTGGCGATTTGCCTGTCTCTCATGCCATTACCCTCTAACCAGAGCAGGGCAAACCATATGGCTATCAGTTCTGCTGTATATACAGCTAGGTCATCTGACAATCTCTTATATATGACTAACCCCAGTTCAGGGACCACATGCGCCACTCCCACCTTTTTGTCTTTGCCCTTTGAGGCATCAGTGTACAACATCATACTCTGCTTGTAGTTCTCTGCTGTATACTCGCTTACTCTCCATTTGTCCACCTCATTCTCTTGCCTTTCCTCAAGCAGTGCAAAGTCCACTCTTAACTCTTCTAAGGTCCAGGGGGGAACTGTTGGGTAAGACACTGTGGGGGCAATATCCAGGCCACTTAACTCAATACTCTCAACTTTGTCCTTGACAGTCCACCCAAAGCTCCTCCCTCCCGCATGAAGTCGCTCTTGGCATGGAGTGAGGGCTGTCTGCGCAATGTGACTTTCATCCTGCCCCCTGAGATTGACCCAGTATACCAGGGCAAGCTGCTCCCTTCGTAAATGCAGGGGCATCTCCCCCACCTCTACCTGCATAGCATTTACTGGTGAGGTTTTCACTGCTCCACTGCATATTCTCAATGATTGATTACGCAACACTTCCAGCTTGTGCAGCATAGACTGGGAAGCTGACCCATAGGCTATGCATCCGTAGTCAAATACTGACCTCCTCAGACCAGTATAAATTGTTCTCAGTGCTCTCCTTGAAGCTCCTCATTCAACTCTGAAGAGACATCTCATGACATTCAGAATCTTTTTTCACTTGTCCACCATTTTCTGGATATGGCTGGCCCAGGTCAACTTCTTGTCAAACCAGACCCCCAAGTACTTGAACACATTCACTCTTTCCAGTTCACTCCCTGCCAGGAGGATTTTCAGTTCAGGCTTAACACTTCCCCTTGTAAAAACCATCACCTTTGTCTTCTCTACTGAGATCCTAAATCCCCATTGAATTGCCCATTGGTGTACTTCATTTACCGCTTCTTCTTCTTCTTCTTCTGTGAGGGTTTAATGGGCGAGTAGCGCTCAGTTCAGGCGCATGTCCGCCCTCTACTGTCCTAAAAGAGCCAGAGTCTACTTTCCCTAAATCTAAAGTACGAAAAAAAAAGTGTGTGCGTGTGTGTGTGTGCTTGTGTGTGCGTGTGCGTGTGTGTGTGTGTGTGTGTGTGTGTGCGTGCGTGCGTTGTGTCTGCGTGTGTGTGAGTGTAGGCCTACTAGTGTTTCAAATCCTGTCAAATAAACCTGTTTCTTTTAAAAAGGTGAAAAAAATACTCTGTCTAACACTAGTGACATAATTAACCAGACTGATGCCTTTACCCTGATTCCTAAGCTCTTGAAGAATTGGCTTCCTCTGAGAAATATATTTATCACAATGAAGTAATGCATGTTCCACTGACTCTTCTTTCCTGCAGCATTCACAAAGACCTGATGGGTGTTTCCCTATGATGTGAAGTGACTTATTTAATTGAGTGTGTCCTATCCTGATTCTAGTGATAACTCTTTCCTCCTTTGTACTTCTGATCGCTACTCTTCCCTTTAAACCCACAGTTTTCTGAAAAACAAATAGATGCCTCCCCTTCACAGTCCTTTCCCAGTCACCCTGCCATTCCTTGATAAAATAATCTTTTATCAGTGATTTGCTTTCCGCTCTACTGAGAGTTACTTCCATATCTGGAACGTCTGCCACCACCGCCTGCTTAGCCAGTTGGTCAGCTTCCTCATTTCCCTCAACACCCCTGTGAGCAGGAACCCACATAAAAGAGACTCGCATATTTTGTTGAGACCTATAAAGGCTCTCATAGACTTCAATAATTATATCTTGTCTACTAGTAGACCTGAAAGATTGGATTGCTTGTAGGGCAGAGCATGAATCAGAGCATATAATTACTTCTTTAATGTTGGCACTCTCCAGCCACTGAAGAGCATCTAAAATTGCCAACAACTCTACTGTAAATACGGATAAATTATCTGGAGTCCTCTTTTTGACAGCGATATGCAGAGACGGGATGACAAACGCGAATCCAGTGCACCCCAATTCGGGGTCCTTTGAACCATCTGTAAACACTGGTACAAAGCCGCCATACATGAATCTTAGCTTATCCTCCACAATCTGCGTTACATCAGTGGGTGGCTTGCGTGACCTCATCTTATCCAGGATACTGAAGTCCACATTAACTGGAGGAAACAGCCATGGGGGAGTTACAGGCAACGCCACAATGGGGGAAAACCGCATCTGAGCGAAAAGCATCACATCTGCAAGCCTATTACCTTTCCAACCAAAGCACTCCCGTTTACCCCGCTCACTCTCCCAACACATCTGCAAAGTATGAACTGCAGGATTAAGATTCTCTAAGTGCCCTTTGAGATTAACCCAATAGTGCATGATCAATTGTTTCCTTCGCAGGGCTAGTGGCATCTCTCCCACTTCTACCTGAAGGGCTGCAACAGGGGAAGTCCTAAATGCACCGCAGCACAGCCTTAGCGCCTGCGCCTGAATCACCTCCAACTTTTTAAGAGACGTCACTGCCGCAGAGTCATAAACCACACACCCATAATCCAGCACGGATCTAATCAAGGCTATATAAATCTTCTTCAAGGCTGATTTACTAGCCCCCCAATCCATCCCCCGAAGACAACGCATCACATTTAAGACACCCTTACATTTTTTGACCACATATGAGATATGAGAGTTCCATGTCAATTTAGAGTCCATCCACACACCTAAGAATTTAAAGTCCTTGACTTGTTCAATTTCCTGTTCATACATTTTCAGTGTCACTTTCATATTCCTCTTCCTTGTAAACAACAACATCTTAGTTTTCTCTATAGAGAATTTAAAGCCCCAAGCGTATGACCATTTCTCCACAGAATTGATTGCCCCCTGCACTTTTAACACTATATGGCCAATATTTTTCCCCCGCTTCCATACTGCAGCATCATCTGCGAAAAGTGAGAGACCAATGCCATCCTCAACCTTCTTGAAAACATCGTCAATCATAATGGAGAAGAGCAGGGGACTTATCACACTCCCTTGGGGAGTCCCATTTTCCACTGGGTAATAACCCGACAAGGCCGCTCCTATCCTAACCTGGATAAATCTGTGAAATAAGAAATCCTTAATCCAATTAAAAACACGCCCTGATATACCAAGGACACTTAACTTGATCATCAAGCCCTCTTTCCAAACCATATCGTACGCCTTCTCTACGTCAAGGAATACAGCCAAAACAGACTCTTTGTTAGCTTGAGCTTTCCGAACATCCGTCTCCAAACACACAACAGGGTCCATAGTTCCCCTCCCCTTTCTAAAACCACTTTGATGGATTGACATGCTACCTTTACTTTCTATATGATACATCAGTCTTTCAGCAATCATTCTCTCCATTACCTTCCCCATATGTGACGTAAGGGCGATGGGCCTATAATTGCTCGGGTTGGACGGGTCCTTACCTGGTTTTCTTATAGGGACAATAACTGCCTCTTTCCAGCTTTTTGGTAAAATCCCCAGCTCCCACACCTTATTATAAAATCCAACAAGTTTAGTCATTGCCATTGGCCCCAGTTGTTTAAGCATAGCATAACACACATTATCTTTGCCAGGAGCTGAGTTACCAGACCTCCCAATAGCCTTCTCCACCTCCACACGGGTAAATAGGGCATCCATCGCTCCTCCACTTCCTTCCCTCCTCCTAAGTACATCTGGGTAAGCTGCTTTTGTTACCTCCCGTCCACGCCTGCCTAAGACTGTCAAGTTATCAGAGCTGTGTATTTTAACCAGGGCCTTAGCTATCATTTCAGCCTTTTCCTCATCAGCTACTGCCACCTCATCTCTAGATTTAAGAACAGGGTATTGCCTCTCTCTACGAATCCCCCTCATACTTTTGATTGCACCCCAAACCTCCCCTACAGCTGTAGTTCTCCCCATCCCATCACAAAACTTGCTCCAACTTACCCTCTTTGCCTGTCTTACAACCCTTCGTGCAGTAGCCCTAGCCTTCTTATATGCCACTAAATTTCCAAAAGTCAAGGTGTCTCTTAACACATCCAGCGCTATATTCCTCTCTTTGATTGCTACACTGCATTCATCAGTCCACCATGGAACAGACTTCCTATTCCTTCCACCACCACCACCACCACCTCTACTCTTTGGAATACAGCCTTCTGCAGCCTCAATCAAAACTTTCCTAATTTCATTATGCCTCAATATCGTCATCAATCACAATCTTATCCAATTCTATTTCAGCAGTATATTTAAAGAGGTTCCAGTTAGCCTTATCAAATATCCATCTGTTACCAACCGCCCCCTGGGTTACAACCCCCCTAAACAAAAAAAGTACTTACTATGGGAAAATGGTCACTACCTACCGTTGAGTCTTCCCTCACCTCCCATTCACATAAACTTGCAATGTTGCTACTTACCAACGTTAAATCCAGAGCAGAAGTATTTCCAGTGCGCACATCTATTCTAGTTCCTCTTCCATCATTAAGACAGACAAGGCCTTTCTCCTCCATCAGCTGTTCCAACACATTACCATTTGGCTCGTCTCTAGTGCACCCCCATAAAGTGCTATGTGCATTAAAATCACCACAAAAAACCACCCTACTATCCCCAATACCCTCCAGAGACAAAAGTTTATCCAAATCCAGAGTATTACAAGGATTGTAGTAATTAATGACACTCAATTTACCCTCTTCAGTCCAAACCTCCACAGACACATACTCTTGATCCTTTCCTATACCCACCTCTTTGAATGAAACACCTTCCTTTATAAATGAAGCACAACCACCACCACCCCCTCCCACCCTGTCACACCTAACAGCCACATATCCCCTAATTCTAAAATCCAAATGCGGTCTCAACCAAGTCTCCTGAACACACACAACATCTGGCTTACACGGAAGATCATCAATAAATTTCTTGAACTCCTGCCCATTGGCAAGCAGGCTCCTGGCATTCCATTGAAGGATGTTAAACATTAATCTATCCACCTGGCTTCTCTGACCTAGCCTGATAGTACAACTCCTTACTCACATCTTCCCATGTCAAATCTGTCAACCCCAGATTACACATCGCAGCTTTCACAATCAATTGAGTCCTTTCTGACTTAGATCTAACTTCCATAGTAGAATTAATTACCGCCACCACAAACGTAACCAACTTCTTTACATCGACAGAGACCACTTGACTTAACTTACCTGAATCTGACCTAGGTCTCTGGCTACGCTCAGTCACGACCTCACCACCCCTAACTGGCTTAACCATTCTAGCTGCCGCCGCGTATGTAATCTTGTGCTGCGCCCTTACCTGTTGAATCTCCCTCTGCCTCTTCAATTCCTCGCAACCCCGAAATGCCACACTATGCTCCCCACCACAATTGCAACACACAGGTTTAGCACATCCACAATCGGCATACTCATGGTCCTCACCGCACTTAGCGCACCGGCGCTTTCCATTGCACATCTTAGCTATGTGCCCAAATCTTTGGCACTTAAAACACCTCACTGGATTGGGCACATATTCGCGTACTGTATAGCTCACCAGACCTAAAAACACCCTCACTGGAAGTATATCCTCCTCGAACTCCAACAGGACACCCTCACAATCTCGCCTCTCACCTCCACGAAATGCTTGCATGCGCTTCACCCCTCTCAGCTTCCCCCCCTGTAAGTTGGCCTCCACCTCCAACATAGACATCTCCAATGGAACTCCCCATATCACCCCTTTAAGAGATCGACCACGCACTCCCACATAACTTGCACTAATGACCTTCCGTTGTTCTATAGATTTTAAGCCAAATGCACGCTCACCTTGCCCCCTGTCTCTGCATATCACCAACAGGTTTCCATCATTCAGAACCACACCCCGAATAATATCCCCCACATCTTTCTTTAAAGCATTTGTCAGAGTGACTGGGTTCATGGATTTAAGTCCTCCCTCCTCCCCAAACCTCAAAATGACTTTAATCTCCACAGTTGCTCCTTCTCTATCTTGTGTAGGTCCTACCTGTCCTTCGCTGGCCCTCGTCTCCACTGTTCCACTGCCATGTCCCTGCGTTGGCTGGCTAACTGCCTGCTGAAGATCCACATCATCCATTTCACAGCTACTCAGTTCTCCCTCACAAGACTCTGGCTCTTTTTCCGGACCAAGCGGAGTTTTCTTCCTCTTTTTTGTTTTCCCCATTTGTGAAGAAATCGATGCAAAGGGAAAGGAAATATCCACAACAAACTATCCCAAAGGATTCAAGTTTCGCGCGACAACCGGCGTCTGACGTCAAACCGGATGCGTGTCTCGACAAGCTGTGTTGGACACCCATTTACCGCTTCTTGCATTTTCCTCATAATGTACTCCATGTTCCTCCCCTTCTTCCACATGGCGCCATCATCAGCAAACAATGCCACCCCATCAGGTCCCTGCACATTTTTAAACATCTGGTCAATCATGACATCGAACAGTAGGGGGCTAATTATGCTCCCCTGAGGAGTGTCATTGTCTGCTGTATAGCTGGAGCTTATCTCACCATTGACTCTGACTCTTAGTTGCCTTTCATTCAAGAAAGCTTCTACCCATTGGAGCATCCTGCCCCTCAACCCCAGCTGTTGTAATTTCATGATCAACCCTCTTGTCCAAAGCATATCATACGCTTTCTCAATGTCAAAGAACACTGCAACCACTGCCTCTTTGTTAACTTGAGCTTTTCTCACCACATCCTCCAGGCATACAACTGGGTCCATAGTGCCTCTACCCCTCCTAAACCCACACTGGTAACTTTGGAGTAGTCCCTCTGTCTCCACCCAGTAAGTCATCCTGTCATTCACCATCTTTTCCATGGTTTTTCCCACCTGGGAGGTTAAGGCTATAGGCCTGTAGCTACTCGGGTTATGGGGGTCCTTCCCAGGCTTCCTGATGGGAACTATTAGCGATTCTTTCCACCCCCTAGGGATTACTCCCTCTATCCAAATTCTGTTAAAAAGAAGCAAGAGCTTTTCCTACCCTTTGTCGCCCAGCTTATTTAACATATCATAGCATATTGTGTCCACCCCTGGCACAGACTTCTTCACTTTCCTTAGCACCTAGTTCTGTTAAAGTGAACAAGGCATCCATCCTTCCTGCTGTTTGGTCCTCCCTGTTAATTACACAAGCATATCGTAAGGTTGTCTCTTCTCTGCCCTCCCTCTCTTCCTGCCTCAGGTTATCCGAGCTGTGCACTTTAGCTAAGGTTCTAGCTATGACTTCTGCCTTGTCTTGACTTGTTACTGCCACTTCTTCTCCATCTTTGATCAAGGGATAATCATAGCTCCTTTGTATACCTTTCATTTTCTTAATGGAATTCCACACTCTCTCTATGGGGGTAGTACGACCCACAGAGTCACAAAAATCCTCCAGTACATCCTTTTTGCATTTTTCACTGCTCTTCTCACTAGGGCTTGCGCTTTTTTGTACTCGATCAGGTATTGGAAGTTATGAGACCTCTTTAACTTCCTAAACAATCTGTTCCTCTCCTTCACTGCCTCCTGGCATTTTTTTGTCCACCATGGCACTATCCTGTTTAGAGTCCTTGGTTCAGACTTGGGGATGGCTCCAACTGCTGCAGACACTATACAAGAGTTAATTTCTCCACACAATTCTTCCACACTCCCATTCTCATCCACCCATGATAGCAACTCGTCACTCAGCTCTGTGTATTTGTCCCAATCTGCTTTTTCTAGCAACCATCTGCCCCCTACTGTAGCCCCTCCATTTTGCGCCTCCACCCCAACCTGAATCCTAATGGGGAAGTGGTCACTTCCAATAGTGCTTTCATTTAAAACACCCCACTCACACTTTTCAGCTATGCTCCTTGATACTATGGTTAAGTCTATTGATGATTCTGTCCCTCTACAGATGTCCACCCTTGTGGATGAACCATCATTTAGGCAGACTAGTCCTTCTTCCTCCATGAACTCTTCCAGTATATTCCCATTCACATCATTTTTTTCACCCCACAAGGTACTATGCGCATTAAAATCCCCACACCAGATTGCTTTTCCTGCTACTTCTGTACAAATTCCTTCAAGAGACTCTAGTTCCATTCGCCTGCAAGGGTTATAGAAATTTATAATAGACACTTTCCCTTCTTTGGTCCAGACATCTATAATCACACATTCCAAGTCTTCCTCTTTCTTTACCTCTGTGAACTGTAACAAACCCCTTTATCTAGCTTTGGGATCAGCCATGACTCTTGTATGCATATGATACTAGACCTTACCTCTAAGTCCTCAATATATTTCTTAAATTCTTGGCCCCTTAGCGATCAAACTTCTTGCATTCCATTGGAGGATATGCAAGACCATCAAAATTGTACTAATTCGTCTAAGCATGATGATTGTGATGCATTCACTTCACTGCCAGCCGGCTCCTTAAGCCCTTCACCAACAGCTTCCCATTCAAGGCCATCAATATTCAAAAACCTTTTAGCCGATTTGACAATAATCTTGATCCTGTCGGTCCTGCTTCTATACTGAGCAGTACCATTAATAACATCGGTCATGAATAGCACAAAGTCCAACTTCTTAACAATAAGGGAATCATCTTCATTTTTTTTGCATGACGTGCACTCTGTCTCCTTCCTAGTGGGAACACTCATAGGTGTTAGTATTGGTCTGGGAACTCGCTTCAATGCTTCGGCATATGACGTTCCTTGCTCTACCTTGACTCTCTGCACTTCTCTCATCCGTTTAAACACCTCACATCCTTCATATGCTGCACTATGGTTGCCACCACAATTACAGCATTTTTGAGTGACCCCCTCTGCACATTCTCCATAGCTGTGTTCACCACCGCACTTTCTGCATCTCGTCTTTCATTTACATACAGTACGGCCGCTACGTGCCCATACCGTTGACACTTAAAGCATCTTAAGGGAGGAGGGATGTACACCCTAACATCATAGCACATGAAACCAATGTAAACCTTTGGCAGGAGCCTAAATTCGTCAAACGTTAGCAACACTGACAAACTGTCGCTTAATACACCATCCCTCTTCATCTTCAGACGCTTTGCCTCCTTTACTTTCACATCTCTAATACTTGCCATCAGATCCTCCACAGTATCACCAACTGGTATTCCAGTTATCACTCCTCTAATCAGGTCCTTATCTCGGCCAGCCACACATTTCACATTCTGCCCTCCAAACGTAGTCAAGTTCAATGCTTTCAAATGTTGTTGTTCATCCACACACTCTACCAGAAGTGCACCAGCCCTAGTTTTACTCGCACGTACAACATCACCCAACTCTTGATGCACCTGTCGCGTCAGATGAATAGGACTCCAACCCGCAAACGACTCTGCCTCATTTACAAAACTGATAAATACCTTGTACGCTTCCTTCCTCACCGATGAATCCATATACTCCATATGTATCCTATGATACGAATTACCTTTAGGTTTTTTACGCTTGGGTCCCCCGTCCTCACCATCCCCGCGCTCAGATTCATCCATCCTACACTTCCTACTCCGTCACTTCCTACCGGCAACTCCTGACCATTCACAGTCCAGCGGCTACTGCGTGCGGCTCACCGTGTCAACCAACCAGTCCCTAATCGTCCCTTTCCTGGAAAGGGGACCCAAAACCCTAGCTACCTGGGTCAAAACAGAAGTGCAATTTATGCTGCTGTGAGGGATGCCTCACTGCCCACTTTGGTCCTAGCACCCTGCCCTGCCAACCCACAGGTAAGACATGTAAAAACAGAAACAGGGAGAAGGCCAATCTCCCAATGTTATGTGCATATTCCTATGATTACACATCCCACATGTTACAGAGGGGGCAAGATGTTAGCTCTGATTAATTTATTGCGGAGGTTTGGTCCTCTTTTGTGAACAAAGAGAGGAGTGGAGTGGATCTGTAGTTAGAATATGCCAGTGTTTCTCAACAGTTTTTTTTTTTGATAATGTGGGCCTGGGGAGTGTAGATGGTAATACAAGAAACTGAAAAATAGCTTTTTTTAAAACACTTTTTTCAGAAGGTCAACTCTGGACTTTGAAAGAGCTTTCTGATATGCTGTATCCACGCATTGAGATGTATAGTCCCATTCTAGGAACCGCTGCTTCATTTCTACTGCTTTCTCAATGAAGTCGTTGTCAGAGTGGCAGAGTCTTCTTCTTAAAGTCACCTTTAAAATAGGCTTTTAGGTAGTCCATTCTTTAAGGTTTACAAAGGACTGAACTGTCATGAATGTGTCATTTTGACATTTTGAAACTAGGAATATGTTGACAAAGGCTGTAGAATCGCAATCTAATTCTGACCTGCCTTGGCGGAGGTGTGGTCTCTGAGCACTTTTCTAGTTCTGTAATCTATTTATTGTGGGGTACTGCCTTGCACTTCTCGGCCACCGTTTATTGATTTTCAATTAGCCAAGTATGGCACGGAACAGTTCGAAAAACAGCCCTTGTATGTTCAGCTGGTTGAACCGAGCTGAGCAGGTGTCACTGCCCTCTACCCAGCATGCCACACACTGGTGAATAAAAAAGTTATGGCAGGCACCAGACCAATTACCTTACAATTTTCTTTAGTTTGACACCTCATTACTCTGATAGTCAAATTGAGGCTAAAAATCAACATTGTAGTATCCAAACATGATGTTGCTCCAACTCTTAATTAGCCTCGTGAGCCATCCTACATACTTCCGTCAAAAGATTAAGGTCGTTCATGATGGAGATTTTTTTTTGCCAGGCAGCAAGTTTGCTAGGCAGCGAGGATGCCCACTGTGTCCCACATGAAGCATCCTGGTTAGAATAGGCTCATACGACTTTGATTTTGTCAATCGATGGAGACAAAACATGTGAGTGAGAATTTGTTGTAACGATGTGGGTGGTATTAAATACAGTGCATTTCAAGTCGGCCACAAATATGAACGAGACGATGAGCTTGCACCAGTTTACTCTACAAACACATCACGGGTGAGGTGTGGGGGGGGCAGGTGGAGAGGAGGAGCTGAAGTAGGGACCTGCGCAAACTTGTGTAGGAGTGTGAGACAAGACTCATATACACACGTGAGTGAGTTGTTGACCAACCAATTCATGGGAGCGTGACCTCGGAAGCGGTCTGCAGACGAGTGTTGACAGGGATAAGCAACTGCAGGGATTGCAAGATCTGACTGCAGTCGCATTCATCCCGTGATAGTTTGACACCATGTGACATGTCACCTCGTCATCGCAGCATGACTGAAATTGTATAAATTGGTATAAGAAATCTAACCATCATGCAACATTTGCTGCCAGAATGCATTGCTGTCTAAATGCGCATGTAGCCGTTACAGAATCTCGAATGACCTTAATTTCTGTCCACGACGCAGCATATGGGAGTGACCTCTGCGCCGCAGTCATGTCACATGGTGTTAAGTCATCGCGGGAACAACATTTTTTCTAAGCAATCGCAGTCACATCAGAGCAACTGCTCGGGCACTGGACCTCCTCTATGCCGTCGGTAATCTACCTTGTTTGCCATTCATCTAGCTGATGTGAATTGCGGGTGTAGTCCACATGGCTCTGACGCAGTTCACTCGCTGGTTTAAGCAGGAAGCATTGTTTTTTATGTCTTGAGAAGTCACCTTAGGTAAAACTGTCCATCTTGTTTGCCAAGCATTCAACCCCACCTTTATTAGGCCAAGCCTATCGGCTCCATTACTAGTCTGGCCCCTGTTTTCTGTGGAGCGATGTTGAGCGGAAGGATGTGGCCAGCCGACCCTCCCCAGAAAACAGCCAATAAGCGAAGAGACAGCTGTTGGGGGCGAAAGGGGCAGACGCTTGTGACAACACCGTAAAAGCCTGCGCTATGTTGTTGTTGAGTATCTGTCTGCGTGTGGTGAGAGCTATTCAATTATTTCAAAACAGAACTGAGTGCAAACTTCCTACTTGCTGCAATCGCGTCAGATCAAACAACCCCTATCAAAACACAGATTAGACTCTCATCTGTCATCAGAAAAAAAGTTTGTCTATACCCCTTTCCATTCTTTCATAATCAGCTGTTGAACACAAGTGGAACTCGCCAAAATGCTGTCTTCTCGCCTAAAAACTGAGAAAACGTAATTTGAAGTAGAATGTTACCATTGCCGTTGGTGTGCAGGTGCAGAGTGGACTCTGAAATTACTTTTTAACATCGTCCCTCTTCTAGCTTTATGCTTTTCCTTATTGGTGTGTTCCATTGTGCGTGTGTGACTGTAGAGGGGGGCCGGGCAACCCAGTAGTCACTGCCGGAGCAGTGATGGCAGCAGCAGGCAGTGTCTTACTGTTTGCAGATGGATGATTACTGTCATTATGTTTCTGATGCTCTGTGATAGTGTCTGATACTGTTCATTTTCCTCTGATCACATACCCAAAATAATTACACGAGCCGATTGGATAATGATGCTAGCTGGTCTGTCGCTAACTGCCTGCTTTCAAATTGCAGATGAATCTATCTTATCAGTAGGCCTACTACTCTGACTACTCTGATCAAAGAATCGTCTTGCCCCCTGTCTTTTTTTGATACATTAAGCTGATCATACTGTATATATCTATAAAAAGTAACTGTAGAATGATTTCTAAAAAAAAGTTGGCTTACCAAGGCTCTTTAATTGCTTAGTTGTTGTTAGCAATTTTCAGCTAGCTAGCGATAGCAATCAGGCAATTCCAAACTAAGCTGATTGAACCTCACCAGTCACTACTACCACATTTTCTTGTTAGATTATCTTCTGTGTGCATCATCCTCATACTGTCACTATCACATATCCAAAATTAAATGGTTTCCACATAATCTCTGATAGAATATATTGGTGTCAAGGTAGCAGCTATACTAACCATGCAAGAGCTTGTTCATGAGATGAGGGGTGGGGTTTTTTGTCAGGCTCAGCAAAATTTGCCGTCTGCTCAGTTGGTTGACCAAATGCCTCCATGGATTCGCAATAATGTGCTCAGAAATCAATAATATATTGTGGAGTTAGCACGCACATGACGACAAGTGCAGTCACAATGGTGCGTGATGAGTTTTTTTCTCTTTGTGTTCTTTTACTGAGATATTTTAATCCAGTCCGAATCGGCCATTTCTATGCCCGACGTCCTAAGATGAAAAAACATTTCCCCATGTCCACACATAGAACTAGTCTCATCAGAATAGGGTGTAGTACAAACCGTGGCAAACTGACAGCACACATAGCAGGGAGAAACCAAAACTAGGAAGTAATCACAAGATACATACAGAAACATGAAGACAAGGAAACAACAACAGGAGACAAAGAGTACAAGTCATGACACCCTTGGGAAAATGACTTAGGCCTAACTCACTAGTAATATAAAAGGCGAACAGGTTTGCACCAGAGACACGTTTCAGGAAATAATTACATTCTTGTTATTAAAAAGGGGCACAAGGTAGGATGACGACATTTGCGCGGTGCCCATCTCAAAATCTACAACGTAATGAAAAAATGCTATTCAAATAAACTCGCTGTGAGTCTGTTTTTCATCACGGAATGCAAGAAGTTGATACAAATCTGACGGTATGTAAAGTGATGTTTCAAATGAAAAGTGCTGCTCACAACTCTTGTTCGGTCTGACGTTGTCAAAAGTTGCATGTGGGGTTTTCTGACAGTGGACCGTGGAAGTGATCACGAGAGCCATCGTTCACATACTAAAGACTCGCATGAGCGTCGGCTGACTCAGAACTGTGATTAATTAAACTTTTAATCCTATAATACTAAATATTTTAGATAACAGTTCCTGAAAAAGGATGCAGTGCAAGCCATGGGAATGAAGGAATCCATTGAAATCACTGCACTGCAACCCAAACAAAGCAGTTTTAGAAATATAACTAAATAAAATCCATAGCAGAGTGACTCACACACTGTACACTGCACAAAATATAATCTAGCATCACACTCCATAGCACAGCAAACAAGAGGTTATACTGTATAGGTCTCCAGGTCCTGGGATGGCCCAATTAGAGGTGTGGTGTACCCAAAACGAACAAAGCAAATAAATCAATACAAGTAAAGTAAAAAAAAAGGACATCAGGATCAATTAAAGAAATCAAACAAATGAAAAATACAAGGTCAATGTGCATGGCGCACAAACGCAGTGTGTGTGTGTGTGTGTGTGTGTGTGTGTGTGTGTGTGTGTGTGTGTGTGTGTGTGTGTGTGTGTGTGGGGTTGTGTGTGTGTGTGTGTGTGTGTGTGTGTGTGTGTGTGTGTGTGTGTGTGCGCGCGCGTTTATGCTTGCGCATGTGCATGTGTAAGGTTTTGCGTTTTTACACACGATATCAAGTCAAGTCAAGTCAAGTTTTATTGTCAATTTCTTTACATGCACTGGTCATACAAAGAATTTGAAATTGCGTTTCTTGCTCTCCCATGCAGACATAGACTAATCTAGGTAAGGACATAGACAGTATAGACATAGACAGTACTCATACATGGACATAAGACAGTATGGACATAGACAGTGCTCATACAGACATTTAAAGTGCAAGACTGGACAACAGAAGACTTGTAGAGAACATACATTAAGAGGAGGTATTTTGTCATGCTTTTTCTAAAAGTCCTTTATAGCGTTCTGACATAGTAATAGTAGCATTTGAAGAAAATAAATAATTAAATAGGTTTATCAAATACACCAGCAGCAGTATGTGTGTGTGTGTGTGTGTTTGTGTGTGTTTGTGTGCGTGTGTGTGTGTGTGTGTGTGTGTGTGTGTGTGTGTGTGTGTGTGTGTGTGTGTGTGTGTGTGTGTGTGTGTGTGTGTGTTTAGTGAAGGTAGAAAGTGCGGTGTGCGTCTGTGTGTGTGTCTGTGTATGTGTGTGTGTGTGTGTGTGTGTGTGTGTGTGTGTGTGTGTGTTTGTGTGTGTGTGTGTGTGTGTGTGAGTATGAGTTGTGTGTCAGTGTGTGTATGTTTGGGTTTAGTGCAGAAAGTGCAGTGTGCTTGTGTGTGTGTGTGTGTGTGTGTGTGTGTGTGTGTGTGTGTGTGTGTGTGTGTGTGTGTGTGTGTGTGTGTGTGTGTGCGTATGTGTATGTGTGTGTGTGTGTGTGTGTGTGTGTGTGTGTGTGTGTGTGTGTGTGTGTGTGTGTGTGAGTATGAGTTGTGTGTCAGTGTGTGTATGTTTGGGTTTAGTGCAGAAAGTGCGGTGTGCTTGTGTGTGTGTGTGTGTGTGTGTGTGTGTGTGTGTGTGTGTGTGTGTGTGTGTGTGTGTGTGTGTGTGTGTGTGTGTGCATGTGTATGTTTTGATTTAGTGCAGGTTGAAAGTTCAGTCACAGATGTAGTAGTGCAGGTGGAATGTTCAGTCGCAGATATGGTGGTGGGGATGAGGGGGGGAGGGTTGTCAGTGGCCTGGCTGGCTAGAGGCTGACAGTGGAGGGAGAGTGGGTTGAGTGTTCAGTATCTTGATTGCTTGATGCATCGTGCTACTTGCAAGCCTGGTGGTACGGGAACGGAGGCGCCTGTACCTCTTTCCAGAGGGCAGGAGGCTGAACAGTTTGTGTGCAGGGTGGCTTGTGTCTTTGATGATCATCAGTGCTTTCCAGGTGAGGCGTGCGGTGTAAATGTCCTGCAGGGAGGGGAGTGGTACTCCAATGATCTTCTTCGCTGTGTTCACAACACGCTGGAGTGTCTTCCTGTTTTTCTCCGTGCAGCTTCCTCCCCACACTGTGATGCAGCTGGACACGACGCTCTCTATGGTTCCTCTGTAGAATGTTGTCATGATGGAGGGTGTAGCACTTGCCTTCTTTAGTTTGCGCAAGAAGTAGAGACGCTGATGGGCCTTCTTCGCCAGTGATGTAGTGTTGGTGATCCAAGAGAGGTCGTCGCTGATGTGCACTCCAAGGAACTTGGTGCTGCTCACTCTCTCCACAGCATCACCGTCGATGGTCAGTGGTGGCAGTTGTTTTTGGACCCTCTGAAAGTTGACAACAATCTCCTTGGTCTTGGATATGAGAGTTAAAAGACAACTTTGGCCAATTTCAATATGCTGGTGTATTGCTCATGCTACCCTTGACTTGTCGGTACCGGGTGATGCTGCATTTTTCGTCTCAGCCCTTTCCGAGATCTGAGCAATTGGGGGCAGATTGTGTTTACATTAAAAACTTTCTGAACATAGGCCTACTAAATATTATCACAAAAGGCATTGCTGTTCGCTAGTTGTCTTCTGATGTTGCATAACCTTTTGGACCTATTTTGAAACGTAAACAAACACCTGCCCCCATTACAGTGACCAGGATCTCAGAAAAGGCTGGGGAAAAAAATTCTCAGGCACTGACAAGCCCAGGTAGTGTGTTCAACTGCATGTCGAATTTGGCAGAAGTTACCCTTTGAATGTTGAAGTTAGTCAAGCGTCCAATGTGCAGTTATGCATAACTAGGCTTATTCACTCAGTGTGCTCTCCGCCACTAGTTGGATAATCATTAAATCTGTCTTAAAGTATTCATGGGATGGGTAAGCACCTTATAATGAAAAACAGTTTGGGCTTATACTGTATTAGAGAGCAGTTTTGCCACAGGGTGCTCATGTCAGCTAAATCATCAAAATAACGTTGAGGGCGTTTAGCTCTATTGTTTTACACAACTGAAGAATTCAACCTTTAACACAAGGTAGGCTATGTAGATTTCCTCTGTGTTTTTGGCGTATATTTCTTGTGTATTTTTTTTTTTACACCTTATTAAGTAGTGGAGAGAGAGAGAGATGGGGCAGGACTTTGAAATGCCCCATGCTGTATTCGAACTTGAGACCCAAAGTACATGGTGTTTTACGCAGTGCATCACAGCAACCCCTAGCCATGTCCAGCCATTTGTGGTAGGGCACAAGACTCAGCAAATATATCCATGAAAGATCTTTTTAAAGATATTTTTTTGCTATAGTAAAAGCACAAAATATAATTGTCACAAGGTAAAACATATGGATACATCATATTGTGCACATGGTACTGTAGAGGTCACCATGACTCTGTGCTCCTCAATGTCTGTATGGTTGTTAAGGGTGGCAACTGCATTGTTGTGTTAGCCTGATAAACCAGACTAAATGTGGATGTCTAATTTAGTCTGGCCTCGGTGCATAATACATCCGAAGATTGTTGATGAGAGCAACCTTCCCTCAAAACCCTGCCCGCTTTGATTCAAAACACATCTTTGCGTTGTAATTGGTTTGCCAGATTCATTGCATTCTGGCTTCATTGAATCATTATGCGAGGCCAGACCCACCCGTAGACAAAACATTTTGCCGTCCAGCGGGTGGCGCTGGTTCACCAGGCTATTGTTGTGTTATAGAAATTCAAAAGAAAAAGGTTATTTTTTTCAAAGTCATATTCACATTTCTCTACTTGCAAAGTTTTTTTAGTCTAGTTTAATGGTGGGACTGGAAATTCAATAACCCAACAAATATGTACGTACACATTCATTTAAAACAACACTGCACATGGTGCTTTTGTGAAAATAATGTTGTTAAATCAAGGTGTTGTTAATAGCCTACTGGTGTTAAACAAATCTGGTTTGGTCTAGATCAATTAATTTCCTTACGTACGAGTCCTAGAATGTATGACTGGTTGAAGAAAAAATTACAAACCATCGCCCTCTTGATTATGCATTAGAGATGGAGAAGTTGCTCATTGACTAAGTTCTGGGCTATTGCCAAAACCACCACAGGCACATAATGAAACTTTGAAAAAATATTTTTTATGTGAGGTACAGGGCAAACAGTGTATACCTTGATCTGAAAGTCTTCTGTTGTCTTACACCAACATCTGTTAATCCATCCTCATTAATAACCTGGGGTCATAAAATAACTTCATATTGTAACATGGGCTGTTATACTTCCTGGATCTGGGCATGCTAGGACTGTTAATGAGTTTCAAATCTGTCTGGCAGTGTGAAGTGTACTGGAGGGATATTGTGTGCTGTGCTTTTTGTAATTGCGCCATTGGGATGGGTTTATTTCATATCTGCAGTAGTTGTCATCATTCTTATGTTGCTCTTGCAGTGTTTTCTATTTTTAACAACAACAAATAGTGTTAACCAACAAAGCTGAGTGTTTAACATTTTCAAAAATGTTATTACAGGGCATAGTGTGGTCACATAGACACTTTGTTAAATGTCACACCATGGGATTGTGAACCAACTGTGATTGTGAACCAAGATCTGCAAACATCATGGTAATCAGACTAATTAGGGTATCATTCAGATTAGAAGTTAAACATACTTCTCCACAGATCACGATTTAATCATGCAAGTCCCAAGAGAGAATCGACAAAGTGGATAGCTGAGCCCAGAGGTAAGACACTCTGCAGCAAAACTGGTATGTACCAGGGGGGTGAGTGTGGGCAAATAGGCATAGGGGTTGTGTTGTGAGGCAAGTACTTTTGAAGGTATAAGGTCAAATATATTCTGTATAAATACATGTGTGTGTGGGTGTGCGCGCGCGTGCTTGTGCGTGCGTGTGTGTGTGTCCTTTTGTTATACTTGTATTGATTTATTTTGATTTGCAAACATACGGTATACACAGACACACACACATACGCACACATGCACAGACACACAGGCACAGGCACACGCATGTACGCATGCACGCACGCACACACCCACCCACACACACACACACACACACACACACACACACACACACACACGATACACACATTATTGTCAAGTTTTCAATAGCTTTAATTGTGGTAGTGCTAGAGTAAGACTACTGCCAATATATATTTCATGATGTCATGAACCTATACAAAGACTTGAAAATATGTCTTATATATACACAGTCATGGTAAATCAAAACTTAATGTAGCCCTAATAACTATGTAATTCTTCCCTCTGTATCTTTAATTCTAAGTGACCCAGCCTCTCTGTGATGCTTTTACAGCTGGACACACATATTGTCCAGCAGTGCAATTAATTTTGAAATGTTCTTCCGTGTGGGGTTTTTTTGTAGCTTATTTGAATGTTTATTACATTTCACTGATCCCCTCCCCAACTTATTTGAGACCTGTTGCAGTTATCAGATTAGAAATGAGTACATATGTCCCCATCTCGATTTAAACATTTAATATGTTGTATTTTCACTTTTCTCCATCTAATAAATCAATTGAATGTTGTAAAAATGATAGCCTTTGATCTTATTCACAGTTTACCAAGTGTCACTGGAGTTAGAGTTTGTAGTTACTTTTAATTTTAATTAAAGGTGCGCTGTGTGGATATGGAATTCTACAGAGGAACTCTGTATGACAACATTCAGACCCATAAGAGGCTTGGTCATCCTTTGTCTGAGAAGCAGGTAGGGCTGTTAAGAATATCACCGTCATTATAATATTTCTATAGGCTATGGTAACACTTAGTTTTAGTGTTACATCTATTAGCACTGATATATAGAATGTTAAAGGTGCACCGTGTTATACTTTTAGTAGTTCATCTCCAGAATCTGTGCTGTCCACTCACAAATGTTACCTTTTTAACAAATACTTACCACCCACCATCAAATTCAATGACTGAGAACATTTTACTTTTCATACATGAAAAGGGGGTTCTTCTCCATGGTCTGCCATTTTTAATTTCCAGAAATAGACTTTTTTAGCTGCAAAACGTACTGTGCTTTGGTCATACTAGTACATATTGGTTTATTATTCAGTAAATATTCATGATAAGATCAAATTTGGCAATAGGCAGCACAGTTTGAGCTGCAAAGTTTTAATACCTAACCTGGACACCCTGCACCACCATCTCACACGGAGCACCATACTGTATAAGTAACTATACAGCTGCAGAAAGAAATGAAAGACCACTTCGAAATGTTCAGTTTTTCTCAGTTTACTATGGAAAGGCATGTGTTTGAGTAAAACAAACACTGTTGTTTCTTTCCATATTATCCCGACAACATTGCCACCAAATTTCAGTAACACTTTGTAATAAGGACCCCTAATTAGTTAGCATTATTTAAGCCTTATAATGCTTCATCCTCTTTCACTCATGTTTTAACCATTATCTCTTTATTATAACTCATTATTTAATCATTAGTATGTATTGTTTGTTAATGCTTTGTACATGGTGAAGTTACTTCTTGTGTACGATTGCTAGGTAAGGGTTAACGTTCGGCGAGAAGGTCGCTACTAGCAGCACGACAGAGAGAATCTTTAGACCCCGACGCGGAGCTGCTATTCCACAAAGCGACCAACTCGCCGAACGTTAACCCGCTTATTATATGGATATACTTAAATGATTCACACATGGCGGGGACATTTCTTTATTTAATGTTAAGTTTATTATAATTTTTCATGTCAAAAGACTGTTGCTGCGCAAAACAAAACAGTGCCGTTGTGGAACACCGCTAGGCAACAGGTAGCCTAGACAACAGGTGTTGTCTATCACAGCAGCTGATTAGAGTCTTGTTGAAAAGTCGCTTTAGCAGTGAAAAGTCTTGTTGCCATTGACAGCGGTCTGATATAGACCAACCCGTCCGTTATCTCAAATATCAGACGTGCGAACGTTGGGGAGCCCCATTGAATTGAATGGAGCATTCGACCGATGACGTCACACCATATAATAATGTTAGTTAACCTCTTTGTTAATAATTTGTTAGCATGTAAATCTGAATTATTCCTCTTTTCTTACACATGTCAGTAAATAAGGACCCCTTGTTAAGCACGAGTTAAGCACTGTTTAAACCTTAGGTAATGCTTATGAAGTATAGTGGACGTTAAATGTTTACTGATCAAACTTTATAAATACCAGATTTTGGTTGTAGCTGCACGACTACTCCACTGGGGAATTTCACCTCCAGAATATTGACATGTAACTAGGGCAACACAGGTTTGTACACTCAGATGGCAGGAAATGTGAGTTACAAATATGATTTATTTTCTCGTATCACAATATTTAAAAAAATGATTCACTTCCAATTAAAACAACACTCTTGACCATTGTTCCCACACTGTTCCCTTGCCCCATACATAGCCTATACATGAAGTGCTGTGCAGTCAGGGAGTTCAAAAATAAAATTAAATGGAATTAAACAAGCAAAAGCATGCAAATGACACTGCAAGCAAAATAAAGTCAGCACTCGAATTATGAAGAGGAACAGTTCATGCAATTCAACCACAAATCCATGCAAGTTAAAATAGCAAACAACAGGATACAAACAAAACAATTTGGTACGCCTTTATACACGCATAACAGGCATGTGGATTATTATGAGGGGAGCCCATAGCCATTCTCACAACCTGAGAAATTAAACCTGCTACACTTAATTCATCCTCTTTCAATCATGTGTTAACCATTATCTCTTTATTATGACTCATCACTTAATCATTAGTAGGTATTGTTTGTTAATGGTTTGTACATGGTGAAGTCACTTCCTGTGTATGATTGTTAACATGTTAGTTAACCTCTTTCTTAATCATTTGTTAGCATATAAATCTGAAATATTCCTCATTGGACATGACATGTTAAACCCAGAATGAATTGAGGCTTATGTGATGCGCCTCGTGGATGCAGGAAATGAACAAATGCTTTACAAAGCATTCACGTGTGGCTTCCTAAGGCTTGCTCATGATTACTTCACAAGTTATGACTCAAGCCACATGTGGATGCTTTATAAATCTTTTATTCATTTCCAAGGCTTCCAAGGCTTCATAACTCTTGCTTAACAAGGACTCCTTATTAACATACATGCTTAAGAAATTAGGAATAACTAGAAATGCATTCTCACAGAAAATGCTGGAAGCGGGCTTGCCTTTTGGGGCAGAGATGAAACAAAGTACTATTGAGAAAACAAAGCTAAAAGAAATCTTGGAAAAACTCCATCCACCCAGTCAGAAGTTATGGGCCAAACAATTCAGCCATCTTGGATTCAGCCATCTTGAAAGTGTTGTAGCTCTGCGTTTTGGTTGATATACTAAATGACATACATGGTATTTTAAGTTGGCTAAGGAACACTGCGTATGATATAATTTTGAAAATCAACATGGCTTCGAGCGGGATTCGAACTCACAACCTCCATATCTGTAATACAGCCCCTTTGCGATTGATATTAAATGACATACAATACATGATATTTGAAGTTGGCTAAGGAACACTGCATATGATATAATTTTGAAAATCAACATGGCTTTGACTGGGGTTCGAACCCCCAACCTCCATATCTGTAATTCAGCACATTTGCCATGCATGCTAAATGACATACATGGCATTTTAAGTTGGCCAAGGAACACTGCATATGATATAATTTAGAAAATCAACATGGCTTTGACTGGGGTTCGAACCCCCAACCTCAATATCTGTAATTCAGCACATTTGCCATCCATACTAATTGACATACATGGCATTTTAAGTTGGCCAAGGAACACTGCATATGATATAATTTTGAAAATCAGCATCGCTTCGACTGGGGTTCGAACCCCCAAACTCCATATCTGTAATTCAGCACATTTGCCATTCATACTAAATGACATACATGGCATTTTAAGTCGGCCAAGGAACGCTGCATATGATATAATTTTGAAAATCAACATGGCTTTGACTGGGGTTCGAACCCCCAACCTCCATATCTGTAATTCAGCACATTTGCCATCGATACTTAATGACATACATGGTATTTTAACTTGGCTAAGGAACACTGCATATGATATAATTTTGAAAATCAGCATCGCTTCAAGTGGGATTCGAACTCTCAACCTCCATATCTCTAATCCAGCACATTTGCCATTGATAATAAATGACATACAAGGCATTTTAAGTTGGCCAAGGAACACTGCATATGATATAATTTTGAAAATCAACACGGCTTTGGGTGGGCTTCGAACCCTCAACCTCCATATCTCTAACCCAGCAGCATGCATTACCACTAAGCCAAGCAGGTAATTGTCATGCATAGTCCAGCAAGACTATATCACATTGCAATGCAGAGCTAAACAATATACTTCTAGAATGGTTCCTCGCACCTGCTCGTTAAGAATAGAATCTTGAGACAGTGACAGTTGAAATGGAACACTTCATTGGCTGCACCTGTTGTGATTAACTGAAAGACAGTTAGTATTGAGCTCTAGACAGGGGAGAGGATGAGAATGAGTTTTTTGTCTTTACAACATCGTTGTAAAAAAACTAAAAGGAGTTGGCACGTGTCCTTTTCACAGATCGGAGTCATGCTTGTGATCTCTCTAACGGCACAAATGGACCTCCGTGTGGGACATGCGCTGATCTCTTGAAAAATGCACTTTTCGAAAGACTGGGATTCTCCATAGAGCCAGGCCTGTTTTTTTTACAAACCTGCCATTTAAAAAGTATTGGGAGTTGGGAGATGAAACTTTGACAATTTGGAGACATCCCATAGAGCTCGCTAACAACGCGTCAACTAAACTTCTAGGTGAAAGTGTTGATGTTTTATGACCGAAAAAGCCTCCTACACTCTAATGTCTAGAGTGGCGGAACCTTGGTTCATGAAGGTTCCACCATGGTTTTCAATGGGGACCTAGGCTTTCACAAAATCGCCAAAAACGGGAAAACGACAAGAGACACGGAGAAGCCTATAACTATACGCGATCTCCAAGCCGAGCCGGTCGTTTTAGTGTTTGAACGGTGTCTCTATCTCGAAAGGCCTAGGAGGAGATCCATTTTCTATTTTTACTGCCCCTGCACAAGACCAATAATAATAAGAAACAGGACTTAGAGATTACTATAATCGGGCCTTGCTCTGCAAGGGCCATGCTCTGCATGGTCCTTGCTCCGCAAGCCCGCTTAATTAAAGATATCCAATGCAACTTTGACATAAACACACCGATGTAAACAACTTTATGGCGGCCTCTAGTGGTTCTGCCGAAAATGTGCATTGAACTAAATTAGACAGACATTGGCTTCGAGATTATGTGCGAATTAAATTTCTTCGTCTTCTGTAATTAGCCAGATTCCCTTCCTTGCATTCAGCTCTCTCCACTTCTAAGGGGCTTTATCAGCGATTCTCCCCCTTGCTTATGAGTTCGCTGCTTCGTCTATTCACTTCACACAACTGCAATCACGTTTGCACTTCCTTCAGATGGATAGGCCTACTATTATTTGATCCACTTGTTCCCGGCAGATATCCCCGTCTTTATTTCACATTTCCAGTAACTATATAGTACCTGTACATTAGGAGAACGAGGAGACAAAAGGCTATACAGTCCCTCCAGGATTTCGCGCTGGGATTTTGTCTGATTTTGTGGCGGCATTTTCTTATTTTTTGCAAAGATTTTGCGCCCCTTTCTGGGATTTACAGAATTAAAATTGGCCAAAACAATATCAAAATACATAGCCTACAACCCACCAATGACATGTCATAATACCCAAAAATACAAAGAAAGAACTAAATGGCAAAAATAACAAACAATATCGATCGCAAACTGCATGAGGGTTTGATTGACAGTTGAATATGACAGAAAAGATGCGCTCTCCCAGCGGAAGCGCTTTCGCTGTAGATGGATGGAGGCGGAGCTGGTGTGTGCAGTGGACTGTGAGTGGACTGATGCTGAAAATTTGTGCTGAGTGAATGAGTGGACTGGCGGGGAAACTGTGGTGCGTTGGGTAGTGGAACATGCTAGCAGGCGCCTCGCTAGATGCTGTGGATGTTATGGAGGGACTGTTTTAACAGCAAAGTGTGTGGAACATGAAATGCGCTATATGAAATAACCTCGTGGTTAGGCTAATGGCGTCGCCCGCGGCGACCAAAACCGTCCAAACTTTTCCCCCTTGAGTTCCAAACCTTCCCCCCAACAAAACCCGACACAACAAAGTTCATTTTAGCCATGCTCAAGTCCAGAATCAGTATTGTATGCGTGTGCGTCTATGTGTGTGTGTCAACGAATGCGAGTGCTCCGTTTGCGCACCCCAGAGAGAGAGAGAGAGAGAGAGAGAGAGAGAGAGAGAGAGAGAGAGAGAGAGAGAGTCACTTTATGCGCTTGCTGTTGCCAATGCTGTCCGTGCGCATTCACAAACGGAGCGGTGAAGAGGGGAAGATAATTCACATCCTCACAGGGACAAAGGTGAAAATTTGCGGGAAAAATGCGGCTTTACAGGAATTACGTGGCATCGTGAAATTATGCGGAATATCATTGAATTTGCATGAATCCATGCGATCGCTGAATCGCGAAAAACTGGAGGGACTGGCTATTGCTTATTTTGTTGTAATAATAAAGATTTGATTTCCAAGTCGAGGTGACAAGACGCGTTTTTATCTTGTGTGGTGTTGAAAGTGAAAGTGGACACCCATAAGCCGGCTAGAGATCACGTTTTGTTTCCTCTTGATCGGCAACAACATTTTTAGCCTCGCTCGACTGATTGTGTTTGACATCAAGTAAAATGTGCACCATCAGATTTAAACTCGTATACATTTGTGTAGCTTTGTAAACTAAAACGAGGTGGCGTGGACTTTGAGAATGCTAATGCATATATCCCAGTGCAGTGAATGAGTGATAAAATCCACATATTTGCTCTTTTGGCGTTCGGCTCTCTCCGTTTTGAAGCCCTTTTCCAATGTTCACATAAGCGAATTATTTGCCTGTCCAAACCTTTCATCTCAATTAGCTCGTGATTTATTTGCAGTCCCATTCGTTGTTTTCGCTGCATGCCAGCGTGATATTTTACAATCAGCTAGCCAGTAGCCAGCTTTCAGCGAGCTGCTGCTGCTTAGTTAGCAAACGAAGGGGATGAATGGGTCTCTCATTCGTTCCACTCATACACCATAGAAATCTAGACGCCCCTAGCGGCCACAAATTCCACAACAACAAAGGGCGCGGCGCCTCCAGGCAAAACTGCAAGTGTTGTTTCGGAGCAGAACCACCAGATGGTGATGGAAATATTCCCATTTTCGCCATAACGGGTCAGTCAAGCAAAACCCTGAGTTCCAAGCCATTTCATGACTATGAAAAAGTTGCATAGTGTTTCTTTAAGAGTTAGTTATACGCTAACAAATGATTAAGAAAGAGGTTAACTAACTCTTTAACAATCATACAGAGGAAGTGACTTCACCATGTACAAACAATTAACAAACAATACCTAGTAATGACTAAGTGATGAGTTATAATAAAGAGTGAATGGTTAACAAATGATTGAAAGAGGATGAACTAAGCATTACGTAAGGTTTAAGTAATGCTAAACTTATGCTTAACAATGGGTCCTTATTAACGTACATGCTTAAGAAATGAGGAATGATTAAGAGTTATATGCTAGCAAATGATTAAGAAAGAGGTTAACTAACACTTAAACAATCATACACAGGAAGTGACTTCACCATGCAAATACCCTTAACAAACAATACCTACTAATGATTATGTTATGAGTTTACAATAATGGTTAACGCATGATTAAAAGAGAATTAACTAAGCATTACCTAAGTTTTAAGTCATGCTTACTTCATGCTTAACAAGAGGTCCTTATTATAAAGTGTTACCCAATTTTTGAATGAAAATATTGTCATTTACAGCGTTTATTTGCAAAAAATGACAAATAAATAACATTTTTCCCCTCGGCTGTGTATGTCATCTTGGTTGATTTCAGTGAAGTACTTGTACTTGAAGTGTACTTGTAATTTTTTTTCAAATGATTCCTCTTTTAGGTTAGGGATGTTCTCACACAACTCTGTGAGATTCTGGCTCCAAGGGAAACATGTGGTGTTTTCCTCACACAGTTGAATAGCCAGGTAATGTCAAATTGAGTTGTTGAAAAGGAAAAAGAATGGCTTGTATAAAATAGCGAAAGAGTGACAAGTGAAAAGTTAAGAGACCGAGTGAACCTTGAGTGATGAGATCTTACTGGATTGGCCTCAATCCAGTGTTTGCTTTTGTTTATTTACTGTAGGTCTTTGCTTTATGGAGCACAATTCATAGCTCCTAAGCCACAAACAAGATTGATTGAGACTGTTGGAGAATGTATTGCCTTACCTATAGATGAATGTAAAGTCCAGTGCACAAAATGGAAAATGATGGAAGTCGGAGAATACTAATAAAGGCCCATTGTCTTTATTACTGCTCTAGCTTTTTTGGCTTCATGGAAGATAAATTAAAGACAAATATTAGACATCACTAGAATGTACACTGACAATTATATAGGCCTACTTTAGATTGATGACAAGAAAGAAGTCGTGAGTAGTTGCATGAATTTACCATAATGAGCTATAAATGGCAGTGATGATGAGGGTGGTGATGATGATGATGACGTTGATGATGATGATGATGATGATGATGATGTTTTATTCTTTGGTTTGCAGGATATTTGTTTCACTCAATATAAAAAGCTTCAGTTACAGTTTGTACAGCGCTTACCTACACAAGGAAGGTAAGCTTTTCTCATTTGTGTTTGTGAATTAAACTGTAAATGTACAAAAGCATATGACAACTTTTGTAATTACATGTTGATGACACACACCATGATATTACTGCAAAGAAAAAGAGTGCCAACTGTAACCTCAATGCTTGAGGAAGAATTATACAGTTAAGCCTGCGGTACAGTTGCTGCGAGCCGCAAATTACGTGCGCCACCGCGAGCAACCGAGTGCACATGCTTGCTTTAAAAGCAGTAGACCAAGACACAAAAATACTGGTGGTATCATCCAGGGGGCAGTGAGAACAGCATTGCGATCCTGTAATTGGGAACACAGACTGTATAGTTTAACCCAACAAAAAGGAGCAAGGAGACGATCCTGCTAATACTTCTACATTTTTACACTCCTTTGTCAAAGTGCAACAGGGAAGTATGATAGCAAATCGAATGTTTGTATATTCGGACAAGCTCGAGACGGAAAAAGTTGCCGCCATCATCGTTTTCTCCAGAAGCACTTATGCTCTTACAGTCGCCCCCAGCAAGTGTGAAGATATCGCACCTAATGAACGCATTTGGTTGCAGTAACCATGGAGGTAGTATAAGACCTGGAGAGAGTGAATAAGTCCCGCCCACAGTCATTTTAATGGGAAATGTTGGTCTAGTGAATTTCGCCAAAGTTGAGCGCATTTTTAAGCTTCCAAAATGGAGTTTCATGGAGCTCATTTCAGGGACCAGTTTACTCAGCCAATTACGTGCCACTTTACTGACTGACAAGGTTGACCAGAAAGCTATATGGAAGACAGGCACTAGATGCATGGAGGTATTATAAGGTCCCCAACCACAGACCCATAGGTCTGGGTGCCAAACACTAAACTTGTGCATGTGCTGTGCACTCACCAATCATCATGAGCCTTGCTAATCAGCAAAGCTAACCAGCTAAATCCAAACCCCCTTGCAGTAACTAATGCGCGTGAAATTGACATGAACTACGTAACTTAATGCGCTCATGCACAAATCGTGCCCGCGCACGCATATGGCCTATCCTACAGCAAGCATACCGAGGGCTTTAGACAGTGAGGCTACAGGGCATAAGTGGATGGGGCGTCATACTTGTATCCCAAAGGTTGCAGGTTCGACTCTTGACCTGCCAGGTTGGTGTGTGGGGGAGTAATTAACCAGAACTCCTACTCTTCCTTCTCCTGAATACCTTGAGCATGATGCCACACTGCTCCCTTGGGGCACTGTTTTGGGCCGCCCCCTTGCACTGATGAGGTTTAAATGCAATTTTGTTGTGTGCAATGAGAACTGTGTGCTGTGGAATGCTGTGTCACAATGACAATAGCAGTTTCTCAGGTGAACTTTCACTTGTTCACTTTAACTTTCACAAAACCACTATAGGCAAACAACTCCTCCAGAGGTTATGGAAGGAAGGCCTTTCAGTGCCATGAGGTAAGATGTCCATTTGTTCTTCTGAATTAGCACAATTAAAAAAGAAAATCACTGTAAAGAAAAAAAGTCACATATACTTTTGAAGCAGGTGATGTGGCGACCTCTCTGCGATGTTGCCTTTTTTAGTTAACCTATAGTTACCACCATAAAATGTTATGCCCTTGCAACCTCCTATCTGATGAACTACAATTACTATAATGTTGACCAAATGCAATGTTTTAGGGTATTCTGAACTATGACCATGGGTTTGAAAACGAATCACCTATTCTCAAGGAAGAAATCTAAATGTTAATTCAAGTCAAGTCAAGTAGGTTTTATTGTCAATTTCTTTACATGCACTGGTCATACAAAGAATTTGAAATTACATTTCTTGCTTTCCCATACAGACATAGACTAATTAAGGTAAGGACATAGACAGTATGGACATAGACAGTGCTCATACAGACATTTAAAGTGCAAGACTGGACAACAGAAGACTTGTAGAGGACATACATTAAGAGGTATTTGTTGTGTTTTTGTGCTTTTCCTAAAAAAAAGTCCTTTATAGCGTTCTGACATGGTAATAGTAGCATTTTGAAGAAAATAAATATAAAAAGGTCTGTCAAGTACACCAGCAGCAGTGTGTGTGTGTGTGTGTGTGTGTGTGTGTGTGTGTGTGTGTGTGTGTGTGTGTGTGTGTGTATGTGTTTAGTGCAGGTAGAAGGTGCGGTGTGCGTCTTGTGTGTGTGTTCGTGTGTCTGTGTGTGTGTGTGTGTGTGTGTGTGTGTGTGTGTGTGTGTGTGTGTGTGTGTGTGTGTGTGTGTGTGTGTGTGTGTGTGTCAGTGTGTGTATGTTTGGGTTTAGTGCAGAAAGTGCAGTGTGCTTGTGTGTGTGTGTGTGTGTGTGTGTGTGTGTGTGTGTGTGTGTGTGTGTGTGTGTGTGTGTGTGTGCATGTTTTGAGTTAGTGCAGGTTGAAAGTTCAGTCACGAGTATAGTAGTGCAGGTGGAATGTTCAGTCGCAGATATGGTGGTGGGGGATGGGGGGGGGGTTGTCAGTGGCCTTGCTGGCTAGAGGCTGACAGTGGAGGGGGGGGGGGGTTGTCAGTGGCCTTGCTGGCTAGAGGCTGACAGTGGAGGGAGAGTGGGTTGAGTGTTCAGCATCTTGATCGCTTGGTGCATTGTGCTGCTCGCCAGCCGGGTGGTACGGGAACGGAGGCGCCTGTACCTCTTTCCAGAGGGCAGGAGGAGGCTGAACAGTTTGTGTGCAGGGTGGCTTGTGTCTTTGATGATCATCAGTGCTTTCCGGGTGAGGCGTGTGGTGTAAATGTCCTGCAGGGAGGGGAGTGGTACTCCAATGATCTTCTTCGCTGTGTTCACAACACGCTGGAGTGTCTTCCTGTTTTTCTCCGTGCAGCTTCCTCCCCACACTGTGATGCAGTTGGACACGACGCTCTCTATGGTTCCTCTGTAGAATGTTGTCATGATGGAGGGTGTAGCACTTGCCTTCTTTAGTTTGCGCAGGAAGTAGAGACGCTGATGGGCCTTCTTCGCCAGTGATGTAGTGTTGGTGGTCCAAGAGAGGTCGTCGCTGATGTGCACTCCAAGGAACTTGGTGCTGCTCACTCTCTCCACAGCATCGCCGTCGATGGTCAGTGGTGGCAGTTGTTTTTGGACCCTTTGGAAGTTGACAACAATCTCCTTGGTCTTGTTGACATTCAGCAGGAGGTTGTTGTCTTTGCACCATCTGGCCAGCAGGTCTACTTCTTCTCTGTAGTGAGTCTCATCGCCCTTGGTGATGAGGCCCACCAGTGTTGTATCATCCGCAAACTTCACTAGATGGTTAGTGCTGTGGGTCGTTGTGCAGTCGTGTGTCAGCAGCGTGAACAGCAGGGGGCTGAGAACACAACCTTGCGGAGCCCCCGTGCTCAGGGTCAGGGTGCTCGAGGTGTTGTTCCCTACCCGTACTGCTTGTGGTCTTTGCATCAGGAAGTCCAGCAGCCAGTTGCAGAGGGAGGTGCTGAAACCTAGTTTGTCCAGTTTTCTGATGAGTTGTTGTGGTATTATGGTATTGAATGCTGAACTGAAGTCAATGAACAGCATTCTCACATATGAGTCTTTATTGTCCAAGTGGGTGAGGGCTGGATGGAGGGCAGAGCAAATTGCATCCTCCGTGGATCGCTTGGCTCGGTATGCGAACTGGTAGGGGTCTAGGGTGGGGGGTAGGGTGGCTTTGATGTGTGACAGGACTAGCCGTTCGTCAGTGCTACAGGACGGTAGTCATTGAAGCATGATGGTGATGATTTCTTCGGCACAGGTATGATGGTAGCAGCTTTGAAAAGTGATGGGATGACTGCTTGCTCCAGAGAGATGTTAAAGATGTCTGTGAAGACATCCTTCAGCTCTTCTGCACAATCCTTCAACACTCGGCCTGGTATGTTGTCTGGGCCAGCTGCTTTGCGTGGGTTGATGGTGGCCAGTGTCCTCTTAACACTGGCAGAGGACAGGTAAAGGGGTTGATCATGGGGGGGAGGGGGAGTTTTCTGTGGGTGAGTGTCATTTTGTGCTTCAAAGCGGGCAAAGAAACTGTTCAGGTCGTTTAGCAGAGAGGTGTTGTTGTCACAGCTTCGTGGTGCAGGCTTATAGTCCGTGATGGCCTGTATGCCCTGCCACAGGCTCTGTGCATCTCTGCTGTCTTTGAAGTGTGTTGTTATTTTGTCTGAGTATTCCTTTTTTGCTTTCCTGATGCCCTGGGACAGGTTAGCCCTTGCTGTCTTTAGGCCAGCTACGTCTCCTGCTCTGAAGGCTTTGTCTCTGGCCCTCAGCAGTCGGTGAACGTCTCCTGTGAACCATGGCTTCTGGTTGGCCCTGGTAGTGATGTGTTTTATTTCTGTAACATCATCGATGCATTTTGTGATGTAGGAGGTCACAGTGTCTGTGTACTCCTCAATGTCAATGTGATTGCTGTGGGTGGCAGTTGTTTTGAAAATGTCCCAGTCTGTGGTTTCAAAGCAGTCCTGAAGTCGTGAGATGGCTCCCTCAGGCCATTTTCTCACCTCCTTCTGAACTGGTTTGGTGAGTTTTGCCTTTTGTCTGTAAGCTGGCAGTAGCAGAATTGTCGTGTGGTCTGATGATCCAATGTGGGGGATGGGCTTTGCCTTGTATGCTCTCTTCTGATTTGTGTAAACGAGGTCCAGGGTGTTTTGTCCTCTTGTTGGGAAGTTGACATGTTGATGAAATTTTGGAAGTACTGTTTTGAGATTTCCGTGGTTGAAATCTCCTAGTACCACTGTGAAGGCATCTGGGTGTGCATCTTGTTGTTCACTGATGCCCCGATGCAGCTCGTTCAGTGCCTCGCTTTTGACGCCATTGTTGTTGCTGGGTGGGAGGTAGACGGCGACTAATAGGATAGCGGATATTTCTCTGGGTAGATAGAAGGGTCGGCACTTGATAATCATGAACTCCACTCGTGGAGAGCAGTGCCTCTGTACTACCGTAGCATTATTGCACCAAGCATCATGTGTGTAGACACATATTCCTCCTCCTCGTTTTTTCTCTGCAAGGGCTCTGTCCGCTCGGTGGCACGTTAGTTGTTCCAGATGTAAAGCCGAATCGGGTATGCCGTCGTTCAGCCATGATTCGGTGAACACCGTAACGCAGCAGTTCCTCACGGTTTTGTTCGCTGATCTTAGTAGCCGTATGTCATCCATCTTATTGTCCAGAGATCTGACGTTTGCCAAGAGAATTGATGGTATTGCTGGACGAGTTGGGTTGGCTGCAAGCCGTGTCTCGACGCCACCTCGTTTGCCCCTTTTCCTAATTCTTCGGCGTCGGCATAGCGAGGCAGTCGGGTCCGATGTAGTCCTATGCCGCCGGAGAATTCCTAGTTCTTCCAGGGTCTTCATTGGTACATCCAATACATTGCTTAAGTTGTCCATTTTGTGATTGTAATTGTGAATTCCCACAATTTTGGCCTGAGACAGTCAGTGTACCATCTTTCTCATATTCATCCTGTCACACTGTCATAATAATCCTATTATCTTTTTGCAACCATTTTGTTCTTACTTGTGCCCGCAGTGATATTTGGTTTATGGGACATCTTCTGTCTGAAATGTGCTCCTTCCACACATATGTAAGTAAAAGCTACAAAGGTTATATGTATTAAAATATAAAATATAAAAATAAGTAAAATGTGATTTTGCAAGTGTTCACAGTAAGAGGCCAAGCTTTCGGTCTACTGACCTTCCTCAGGGCTCTGAGGAAGGTCAGTAGACCGAAAGCTTGGCCTCTTATTAAAGAACACAAAGGGGATTTAAGTGTGCAGACATTTTTCTTTCAATTTTACACAGTTTTTGTTTATGTTTGGCACCTTTTAATCGAGAGTGCGGTGTGATCCGGCTAAACGCAAGTGTTCACAGTTAAATGTGTTCTTCTTCCTTTTTTATTTAATTCAGTACAGTGAATATGGTGTGCCACAGTCGGTGCGTTATGACTCCAAAGGCCTCCTTGTGAACTTTTCTGGTGAACTGCGACACATCATTTGTCAAGCCCTTAGGAACAGGCCAAGCAGAAGGCCATCTCTGGATGATATGTTACGAATGGTAAGATATTGATGATGCTGTGGCAAAGTGTGCTGCGCGACATACCTTTCCCCTTTATTATTGTCATGCCCATTAACCCGACCCATTTCAACATTTTTCGTAGTAGAATACCATAGGAAAATTGCACAGATATGCCACTGAAAAACAAAATTGCCTGAGCATTAAAATGCTGTTTCACACAGTTTTCTTTTTCATGTCGTGTTTTATGTCCAATTTGACTAATGCAACCAGTAATGGTTTTCCTTTTTAATTTCACATATCCAATCCTATGTCACAGTCTTGGGCTGCAGTAGTTACTGTGTCGTGTATTTGTTGCACCTTGAGTAGCCTCAGATTTCAAAGACATTTGTCAAGTGAGATCATTAACTACATTGAACCTTGAACCGTGACTTACTGAGCCTCCTCTGGCATAATGGACTTTGTTACGCCCTTTACTGTAGGCCCTTGATGATTCACATTGTGTATTTGTCCAGTGGCAGTGATGGGCCAAATTACCGTGTATCATCCGATCATTCAATTATTCCATTCAATTTGGCAAACGGAAAACGAAATAATGACTCCATATTTTGTTTTCCCGTTTTTCCATATGGCCAAAAAATGGGGAGTTGTATTGATTTTCCTTTTCCCAACTCAAAACAGAACAAGTAATAAACGAGAAAACCAAAACGAAATAACAACTCTAATTTACGATTATTGGTCCCATTTCCCGCGGTGCTTTTCTATTGCTCGCCTAAGTAAGACACGATAGTGCACAAGTGGCTGCCAAACGCGCTGCTTTACGCATTTCCCCGAGGCCTATAATCAGCCTGCTGATGCTCCTACTCCACAGAACATCTTTCTGTCCTACTGGTAGCCCCTTATGTCAGTGCCTGTGGGTGGTAAAGATAGCCTAACTCCTTTACGCACTGTACTGTGTCCGGTCCAGTATGTCTACCCCATAGGCTAACTACATTAATAATTGTGACTATCCAATGGGCTAAGGCTCCTTCCACTAGATCATTTTATTATTACAGGTGGAATGAAGTTTTGACCATTGGTGCGTGAATCGGAAGAAACTTTTCTTCAACTGCTTGGTACCGTCTACTGATAGCCTATTCCTGGGAACTGCCAGCGAGGTCTCCTCCACAGTTTAGGCGTATCTGGTTGCTATTTCTGCATGCCACATCAGCATTAGGCTACTACTTAAGCTACTGTAGGCGAACATTTGTGAAAGGTGCTAGACGTCTCCATCCGACCGACCTCTAGGCTACCTCTATCAACACCATGGAACACCTCCCTGGTTTTGGATGCGTTACGCATGGCCCCATTTAAACGTGGACCTGAAGTGTCTTTCCATTAAGATGATAGGCTACTATCCCTCGCTCTGACCACTAACCTACCCTACCAAGCGAGTCGGGTGAGTTACATGTTACATGTGCTGTCTGTCAACCCAGACTGCGCGCAATTTGCCCCAAATGGCACCATGGTCAACTTGCATCTCGCGTTTGTGCCCAAGGTCACACACAGACTGACCGTGAGAGACAGAGTGCAGCCTGTAATACACGCCATTATCTAAACTCTCTTCCTTGACTTGCGCTTGTGGAATGGCCCTTCGCAGACGCTTCCGTGGAGAAAACAGTTTCCACCCTGCCAGCCTATGCAGAGCAATGTTGGTGGACATTTCTTCATTCAACATCCCAATTGAAATGACGCCTTGTGACATCACGAGGCTCTAGCGCCTCCACGAGACCATGGGAAGGCTAATGTACCGTGAAGAATAAAGAAAACCAATAAACGCAAATTACTGTTCAAATTTCGTTTTGGTTTCCCTGTTTATGATTTGTTCTGTTTTAGGTTGAAAAACGAAAACAAACATCAATCCCGGTCCGTGTACCATTCGTTCTTTTGTTTTTCGATTCAGAACCAAATAACAAAAAACGAAAAAACGGCTGGTTATTTCATTATTTCGTTTTAGTGATAAACGAAAAAACTAATTTTGATCTGTATTTCCAAATTTTATTTTCTACTTCATTTCAAAATAACGCCAATGAAAAAAAGGTTGACGTACTATTTTTAATTTTTGATATTTTCATCTCTCGGCCGTATGTGCCCCGGAAGTTATAGCCTACAAGCCGACCTCGATTAAACAGGTTTAAGCTTAACTCATAACTAAATCCATACTGGATGTTGTCAGAAGAGGTGTTTTGAAACATATATGTGAAATTCACAGTCTAAAACAAATCCAAACGGCAATATTTTTATGAAAATCTATCAGTTGAAAGCTTTCATGTCCGTCTACATGGCCTGACGCGCCTTGCCTGCATGGACGGGCGCCCTCTGTCCATGGTGCTGAAATCGCGGCACCAAAGATTCTTTTAATTCTAACGTCTCTGGCGGCACTACTCTTATGTGTGAAGCACGTTACAGTTTCATGAGTGAATACGTACAGACAGTCTACAAAAGACCAAACAATACAACCAATCAATACTGTTGTACCCTTTGCCGACATAAGGCTCTCACATGCCACTGATTCTTGAGAAAGTGGCTAAAACAGGTTGTAATCTTGAAAGAAAAAAACGAAGTGAATTACAAAATAATATGGTATATCCTTGTAGACAAAGGTCTTGGCTTTTCAGAAATGCACAAGGCCAATCTCCCCATTTTCCATTTTTTTCAGAAATCAGGTTTTTCTCCGATCATACCTTGTTTTTTGTCAACACCGTCAGACACAATTAAAAGCAATAAAAAGTGTATTGATTTGGTTGCATATGTACCTGGAGTTTTTAAGTGATTGTGTGTGTTTTTTGGTTCACACATACGCCTTTAAATGTTGAAAATTCACTTTCATTCTATTTTAATACTGCTTCATGTGTTCTAATTTTAAAAATATGTGCTGTCAGACAATGCTTACTTAATGGCTAAATAGATCAAACATTTTTTTGTAATTTCACAAATATTCGTGTAGGCTTAAATTTGCTATTACTTTGATAATTCAACAACTACAAAGGAAAATTTTGTAAGCACATTCATTTAAAATGTCCAAAACTCCTTCTTACGGTGGTGACTTAAGAACTGACGGTGGTGACAGTAATCTGAAGGTGGTGAAAGTGACCTAATTATTACCTACATGTAGCAAAATAAATAGCCCTCTCTCAAGTCAATGACATCTAGCATAAACACTTTATTTTTGTGTGTGCACAATATGTTTGTGCATGTGTTTTTTCTTCATTTGTTAGATACTCTTGGAAGTAGGCCTAGATTATTGAAAATGTGGCATAAACAGGTTTTAAGTTGTTCAAATCCAAAATATAGAGGTGTATTATCATAGATGAACGTCTTGGCTGTGCAGTGAATGTATTGGCCAAGCTCCCCATGTTTTACATTTTTCATAAAATGGGCTCTTTCTTGGTTTTGTCACCAGCGTCAGACAGAATTAGAAGTAAAAAAATAAGTTTACTGTATTTAAGTGAATTACTTTTACAATTCAACATAATTGTAGATACTTATTGTAAGCATATTCTTAAAACTTGTCAAAAACATGTAAAACACATGCTTTTTTGTGAACTACATCAGATGTCACCACACCGTCAGGTTTTGTGACAAAAAACCCTCCAAATGCACCTCAGTGGAGGCTGGAGTATAAGTTTGGGTCACAATTATTACTAACATGTCTGGTAATGTTTCATTAACCAGCACAATTTAGTAAAATATGGAACAAGATGATGAGCGGAACAAAATCTGACGGTGGTGACATCTGACGGTGTGAGACAAAAAAACACTCTTTTACATATTGTGCATTTTTTGCTATCATTAGCCACTTCGTTTTCGCTCTGTTTCTCTGGGGACTTCATGACGCTTCTGAAAAAGTATATATAATTAACATTAATGTAACAATAATACTATTAAAACCCCCGACGGTGTTGACAGTTTATGGTTGGGACAGTACCAGTGTCCAAACAAATTATCAAATTGAGGAGAAATTAGTAAACTTACAGGAGCTTCAGTGATGGTGAAGTACTCAGTAGATATAAAGGTTTGAAAAGGGGTCCTAAGTAATGACAATGACCTTGCGCATACCTGATTTTATTGTCTTTTTTAAAAAATCTGACGGTGGTGACTAATATGCTGGACACACTTTGAGCAATCAGAAAATAGTAGTAAATATTGCTTTACACGCACTATGTGCATATCTGCAGAACCACTTCAATATGGACTTTCACATCATGGTGATATTATTCAATAATATCAGTGATTTTTACATTTTAAGTCAATTGAAATGATGATGTCTGTCCTTGGGACAGCTGTTTTTACAGGGTGTGGGCATATTTATAGCCATGAAAAGTAATAAAATTACACTTAAATATTTCAAACGACTGTACATTTATGTAACAGACCCCTGTGTCTTTACCTGGATTCATTTTGTTCATGAAAATGTAGTTTATTTTCAACAGAATTGGCAGTTTATTGCAGAGACATGTTTTAGCCGCTTTCTCAAGAATCAGTGATGCACGTCACAAAACAATAATCCACGTGGCGGGACTATTTTGATTATATTCCTTCCAAAAAATGTCAAAATGACACAAAACTCAGTAATTTGCATTGTCCGTAATTATACCAAACTAAAACAAAAGTATACACGTAGAAGATAGTCCACGTTACAAAACTTCAACAAAAATGCGAGCCATATCACAAATGAAGGCCATCCAAAATGCTGGTTTATTGAGGCAATTACCACAAAATCAATAGTTTTACACTGGAAAATGAAATACGAGCTAAAACTTCACCCCCTATCATCAGTACAGTAGGCTACATTTCTGAGTAGCTCTAGGTGCCATCATTCTCTCTGGCATTTGCAGCTGGCGCAGCCCTTGTATTGCACTGCGAGCTGTCCACGTGTGTGGTGCTAGGTGAAATGTGCACTGGCAGCACTCATTGTTGAGTTTGGGAGATGTCTTTAGTGGGAGTATTTGAATGTGTAAAAACACGTTGAACACAGTGGCAATGGCCATTTTCAGTAAGCTAGGCTTGCCACTCCATGAGGGATAAGGAGAATGCAGCTCACACACGCGGTGCGTTCCGTTGATAGATGCCTGCTGTATTAAGTGCTGCGTGCACGCATTGTGTAGGTTTAGACAAATGACAGTGATAAACATATCCAGGTCAAAATTATAACAGGAAAAGAGGGACAATGACAAAGGGAATGAATTCGCCAGGAAGACAGACTTTATTTGGCAAACTAGAGACTTTCTAGGGTTCATGACAAAAGAATGCTTGACATTAGATCTGATGGCTAGTGCAATTCTTTCCGAGAGTCCAACAACAACACAATATCAAAATGTCATGGTGGACGCGACCACCTGCCACCAAAAGTCAGCTCCTTTCGGTTCCTAGAAAACAGATGCCTTAAAATAATAATAATAATCCAGATCCCATTCGGCTACTAGGCCTATAGGCTATCTCCACATTGTTCCATAAGACAGCTTCGCTGACAAGCCTAGCTAATATAGCTGTAGGCCTAGTACCGGTAAGCCCACATGTCACCTGTTCGGTGGTCGTTGTCTATTACAAAACTGTTAATAAAACCTGGGGTCTTCGGGTAGCCTAGGCCTACAACATTTAAAACTATGTCAGTCGTGCGCGCTGTCAAATGAGAGCCACGAGAAACGCGGTGGGGCGCAACATCGTCCTGTGTTTCGCAACATCGCCAACGGCAGGGGCAAACGCTAGTACTTCCGGGGCACATAAGGCTGAGAAATGAAAATATCAAAAAATAAAAATAGCACGTCGGCTTTTTTTCATTGCCGTTGTTTTGAAATGAAGTACAAAATAAATTTTGGAAATTCAGATCGAAATTTGTTTTTTCGTTTGTCACTAAAACGAAATAATGAAATAACCAGCCGTTTTTTGTTATTTGGTTCTGAATCGAAAAACAAAAGAACGAATGGTACACGGACCAATCCCCAATGTTTTGCTCTAAAAACATTACTAAAAAACAGGGAAACGAAATATTATCATTTTTTTGTTTTTCCGTTTGCCAAATTGAATGGAATAATTGAATGATCGGATGATACACGGACCGCCTAACAACAGTGGTTTTCAACTACACAGTATTTAAGTCAAGTCTTAAACAGTAGAAACAACATGGTTGTTACTTTCGACTCTATTTATGATGTACTCAATTTTTTCTCTACCTTACAGAGGAACGGATGTACTCACCCTTTCCTTTTACTAAAAATCTTGAGTTTGTTGTTTGATATTCTTAAGCAACAGGAGATTGAGTCAAATGTTTTGTTGAGAATAACCCAAGGACAACTTAGGGTTATTCAAAAAAGTTTCATGACAAATTTCTGAAAATCTAACATTGTCATGGAATGTCCCAATTATTGTTTGCGTTGTCAAAGTTTCAATGTCATCTCCTCATTTCTTTATTCGCTTAATGATGACTCATTAAAATGACTTCTCCTCACGTTTTGAAAAAATGGGTGGTAGCTGGATATTTCTAAGAAAATAATACTTGTTTTGTGAGTTGAATACTTTTGACTTGCGGTTCCAATGGTATATTGTGTAATGCAATTTGTACCTTCTTTTTTCAAGCAAGTATTGATGTTACGGCACATTAAGCTAGAAGGTTTTGTTCTGACGTGGTCCGCATTCCTTTACTTTTTGTTTCCATTTCTTGATTTGACATTCATTGTTATGTCAGAGATGTTCTTACCCTGACTTCTACCACTACTATCTTAGGCAAGATTCTCTTCAAATAGCCTCCAGGACTCTGAAGAATATAACAACCTCTGGTAGGCCCATTTTCTGTATTTTGTTTCAACATTGGATTCTATGCAACTACTCAACATGTGTCAATATGTGGAACTGTGCTCTAAAAGAAATACCCATGCTAATGCTAATTGAATAGTAATTCTGATGGACATTAATTCTGGAGTTTAAACAATCAGATGCATAGGGAACTGAAATGTGTCAGTCAGTGTTGGGTGGGGAAATATGTAACTTGATGCTATTTACTAATTACTACATTTTCTACATTCAGAATGGAAAATTTGAGCTACAAAGAATCACAAATTATGCAACAATTGATGATACACATTGTTAAATACTAATTCTGTTAACCTTACAGGGTCAGACAGCTGAAGCAGGATGCAAGGGCCATAGAAGCATTTTTCACCGAGAGCCACCAAGACGTTATTGTAAAAATCAGAGAACTGACTCAGATTACAGAGGAGCTGGAGACTATGCACCGGAGGGCAACGATTGGCAGCCTGTCTGGAGGAGTGATTGGTGCAGCTGGTGGCATCACTTCTGTGGTTGGTCTCATCTTAGCTCCATTCACCTTAGGGGCTTCTCTGATAGTGACAGGTGTAGGTGTAGGTGTAGGTGTTGCAGCTGCTTCCAACATCACCAAGATGATAAAGAGTAAGACATTCCAAGACCAAATAAAAGCTATATTGGAATATTGCGAGGGGGCGCTCAAACCTGTCATGGAGAGTCTAAACAAGTTTCAGGCTACTGCAGGTGGTATTCAGGCATTAGCCGGTGCCGGTAGAGTAATGGCAGGCATTGGCCAGATTGCCAAACTGTCAGTCCAAGCTGCAAAAGCCATCAGTGTGGTTGAACGAACTATTCTTATTCTTTACAGACTCACAGTAGTTTTAGATTTCTTTACAATCGCTAGTGATTCAAGAGAGATACATTGGATAAGAAAGAGGGACCAGGGCGAGATAGTTGACTCTCAGATGCTCAAGTTTATTGATGAGATGAAGCAAGCAGCAACAGCATTGACACAGGCTGTAGATGAAATAGAGACGATGAGAGCCGCAATTGGTGATGCCATAAACATGTAACAGCATCTATTTATGCCTTACGCCAACCAATCTCTTCACCCATTCTATTGACCTATGCTCACAATAGTATTCATTTGTCACCAGTTCTAGATTATGCCGGGACTCAGGATTTGAAGGTTGTTCAAATGGACATTACAGAGAATCAATAAATATGAGACAAAACAAGACTTGTGTTTAAGTCCTTTTGCAACACACAATAATCATGAAAGTCCAGAGCGTTGGTGAAACTTCTAATCAGTTAATACGGTGCCCAGCATTGATGTTCGGTTGATTTCAGATCAGGTGATATTCTTGACCGCTGAATTACTCTCATCTCTTCAGAAAATCAGAAGTAGCTTTACATCAGTGGTTCTCAACCTTTTTTGAACAAAGGCCCCCTGGACCTCAACGGAAGCCTCCCAACGTCCCCTTGACTTCATCATAAGCCTTCCAAAACATAAAATGGACTTGTGCCCCCCATTGGCAACTTAGCACCGCCCCCTCTCAGCTGTATCATTTTAAGCTGTACCCCAGTTGTCACTACTCTGAACTCCATGACTCTAAACACTGCCTTATAATGCACATTTGAACAAAAAATCACCCAGAAAGCCAGGTGGACTGACTGACTGGATTCACAATGAGTGTTTCTTCTTAACTGGACAGGCTGGTATCACAGAATTATGACTGACTTGGAGTTATATTGTGTTGTTTTAGTGTTCCCTTTTTGCACTATACACACAGAGAAATAGAAGTACACAAAAAAATCTAACACTTAGAGAGTCATTTTCACATCTAGAGTATATTTGGTCTCAGAGAAGTGTTCAATTAGCACTGGTAAACAGTTTTTACTATGTACATATCATTGCTCTCTCAGGACTCTCATATGGCGAAGGACAAGTTTCAACAAAAGCTTTGTTCCATCTTCTATCTCTGGACTAAACAACCTTCCTCAGTAACCCTGCATTGGACCCTTCTGGAAGGTGTAGTGTTTGACTGTCATCAATGTTGTACTTGTGCAACCTGACAGTTGCAAATGCAAATGTATTTTGCTATTGATGTTCAATTGCGTTGTCTGTCTGGAATGTGTACATAGTAAATGAGACATCACTGATGTGCTTGGGTCATCTGACAATGTCTGAGAGTACATGTATTTGTTACTGAATGTTCAGTGGTGTTGGTGGTGTCTTCATGCCTGTCTGCATACTCTATTTCGGCTGTGACAAGATTGGATGGAGGTGAAAACACACTTGGGCATAATAAAGACATAGAGTAGCCTATATATCTATTGCATTTTTGCAGAGTAATTGCACAAGGTACATTATGGTACAATAAAGTATCATACCGTTGTTTCGTGGGAAATAGTTTTGTAAATGAGGGTATTACCCTATATTGTATCCCATATTATACCTTAGAATTTTCATTACATTTCATTAAATAGAGTTGTTTATATTGCACAGACACAACAAGCAGAGTGTATATTGTATTTCCATGTCTGTGTTGAAAAGCGGTTGTTAAACCAGTTGCAGAAAGTAAACAAAAGCACAAAGGCCGAGGGTGGGACCCATCATAAAAAAGAACAAACTTTGAGACATTGTGTCTTTTTATCAATGTATAATCCATCTTTGCTCACAGCATAAACTCTTCGGTAGTGTCTTTTTGATGCCCCCTAGTGGGTGATTATTAGGCTAACACTCAGAAGCTCCAGTCTGCGATATGAAGCAGGCAGGCATTAAAGCGATGGTTCGGAGTAGAATCACCCTAATGCCATTTGAACCGTGACACCGATCCACCTTTACACCCGAAGTGTTTTCTGCCGCAGGCTTACATCAACAGAGTTGCCGTGTTATTCGATGTTTATTCCGGATAGCTTGACTCAAGCGCATATGGATACTGGGCACTGTCTCCAAACTTTCCCCACAAAAATAACATGTCATGACACCAAACTTCTACAGTATAACAAATGTGGTTTGTACTCACAAAAAGATGAATTTGAAACTTTGTACATAGTCCAGGAGTTTATTAGTAACAACACACGAGACGATTAGCTTTTCTCCTGCTAAACATCCGTCGACGTCACTTCCTCCAGCTGGGACTTTGTTGATGGAAACAAATACACGTGAGTCCGGAAGGCGGAAAACTCAAAAAGACAGCTTGCGCTACAACTAGAAATTAACCACTTCGGATTTAAATTTTACCACATTCAATAAATAGAAGACGATGCCACACTCGTGCATATATCCTGGCTGCGGACTAAAACACAAACCTTACAATAAGTGGACAGTCCCAGCTGGAGGAAGTGATGTCGACGGATGTTTAGCAGCAGAAAAGCTAATCGTCTCGTGTGTTGTTACTAATAAACTCCTGGACTATGTACAAAGTTTCAAATTCATCTTTTTGTGAGTACAAACCACATTTGTTATACTGTAGAAGTTTGGTGTCATGACATGTTATTTTTGTGGAGAAAGTTTGGAGACGGTGCCCAGGATCCATATGCGCTTGAGTCAAGCTATCCGGAATAAACATTGAATAACACGGCAACTCTGTTGATGTAAGCCTGCGGCAGAAAACACTTCGGGTGTAAAGGTGGATGGGTGTCACGGTTCAAATGGCATTAGGGTGATTCTACTCCGAACCATCGCTTTAACTGTAAGGATGTAAATGAGTGAAGTAAAATGAATTATGCAATTGAAAGTAACATGTTGTCATTACAAAGTTTAGTCATAAGACAGCAGATCCAATAAAAATATGCAGATTATTGATGGCATAAATTGTAGAACAAGAATTAATAAATGAAACTGGAAGAAAAAAATGATGCAATCATCATTCATTTCTTCTGCTCATCTTTGCACTTAATTTCATAGTGTCTTGCATGTTAATCTGGTATGTTTGTTTTTTTTTACTTTTATTTAACCAGGGAAACAATCACATTAAAATAGATATCTAAGCCAGCAGCACACATTGCATTGCAACAGACAACAGACACAAAGATAGGTAGGCTGGCTACAGTAGTTACCAGATGCCAGAGAGGGCACTCAGTGCTTTTTAGCTGCCCAGCAAGGCATGATGGACACACTGGAGGTCTGCAAACACACTGGATGGTTCACCACTTGGATCACCTGGACTACGCTGTGCTCAGATGGAGAGGAGAGACCTTAAACCTTTGTCAAACTTGTCTTTTTATCAAACTAGTTTGCAGTACAAATGAAAGTAGGCTACCATTATTATTGTTGTTGTTAATTATGTAATTATTATTATTATTAGCAGAGGTGGTGACCAACGGTCAGTCTGAGTCAGTCACTGCTGTGACGTGGCAGGCTGCTGTGGTCTAGGGGTTAATTTGCCATCCATTTGGCTTGATCAGCCACTAACCTAGTATGTTTTTTAAATTATTTTATTTCAAGTTAATTTGCATGTGGGTGGACCAGAACATACGTGACAAGACAAGTCAAAGCCACAACATGGAAACCCAGCCAAAGGAGACAAGTCGAGACAAATGATCTAGTTGACAAACACACGCCTGGATGATTGACATGAGAATCACAAAAGCGAGAGCTCACTTTGACTAACTTCTTTATTGATTATTTTTTATTATTGTACACCATTACATACTGTATATGATAGTCACATGCACATAATTATTCTGGATCACAGAACATGGTGTCTTGTGTATGAAGTTTGTTTACATTCCTACGGCAAGGTCGATTGCATCTCTCATCTTCTCTATTTCTTCCACAGCCGCTGTCAATGCCGCTGCTGCCTGCTTCATCTCATCAATGAACTTGAGCATCTGGGAGTCAACACTTTCACCCTTCTCCCTCTTTCGTATCTGATGTATCTCTCTGGCATCACTAGCAATTGTAAAGACATCTAAGACTAGTGTGAGGCTGGAAAGAATAGGAATTGTTCGTCCAACCACACCAGCTGCCTTGGCAGCTTGGACTGACAGTCTAGCTATCTGACCGATACCTGAGAGAACTCTCCCTGCACCAACTACAGTCTGAAGGCTATCTACAGTAGAATGAACCTTGTTGAGACTCTCCAGGACAGGTTTGAGCACCGTCTCACAATAGTCCAAGATATCTTTGATTTTGTTCTGCAATGTGTTGCTCTGAGTCGCCTTGGTGATGTTGGAAGCTGCACCGGTGATGCCGCCAGTTGCTGCAACACCTATGCCTATACCTGACACTATCAGCGAGCCCCCAAAGGTGAAGGGAGCCAGAAAGAGTCCGGCTAAGGTGGTGATTCCACCAGCAGCACCCATGACTCCGCCAGCCAGACTGCCAATGGTTGTGCTTCTGTGCATACCCTCCAGTTCATCTGTAATCTGTGTCAGTTCTCTGATTTTCTTTTTGACATCTTGAAGGTTCTCATTCAGGAATGTTTTTATTGGCCTTGCATCCTGCAACAGATCTTTCATCCTGTAAAGTGGATAGAGTTAGTATTTGGGTGTTTTGTCCAAGTGTTGTATCAATGAATAGGCCTATATGTTCCATGTTTTTAGTAGAAAAAAAACATGCAAAACTACATAGAGCATAGCATGTGATTTTAAAAAAAGCATACCCGTATTTGTAATCTTGAGAGTCCTGATTGCCATTTGGAGACAGAAGTAACTGAAAACAATCATTAAAAGTGAGATTAGCTTCCAGAATTCATACAGCCTATTCACATATGTTTTATTTTTCAGTTTTTCAGAGTTTCTGGTTATGCATTACGACAGGGAAAATTACATGTTTCATAAATAAAAAGACAGATCTTTTCCATGTCTGCCATTTTGAATTTCCAGTAAAAGGCATCTCAAGCTGCAAAACTTTACTTTGGTCAGACCGGTAAATATTTGTTATGTGTATGTATTAAGTAAATAAACATGAAAAAAATTGTGGTGGGCAGCGTAGTTGCAATGAGCAGCTATTTGGAACTCTGGTCACCATCCTACATACTACACCTGTAAGATTCTTTCTGGCTATTATAATTATATAACTATATAGGCCTATTTTTCTGAGTGTGGACTTTTCTTTATACAGTTAAATACATAGATCTTTATGAATATAAATATATAGCCCTTATCAATACACTGTGAATAAAAAAAAAAAAAAAAAGATCTGAAATTGTTTGTTCCTGACTCTCAACAATCCCTGAATTTTAAAGACAAGGTCCGTGTCTCAAATGGCGCATATTCAGTGCGCCCGCCCCTATGCACTGAAACATAGTGCCTTAAGTGCACAAGTGTGCCATTTCAGACACGAAAATGTCACACTGCTCTACTGTGAAGACAACACTATCTACGGAAGCAATGACTACTTCCAAATAGATTGCCAGTTGTCCATGTGTATATTGAGCTCTTCTGTAATTTATTTGAGTTTTCCGATCTCCCCCGCAGAGTATTCAGATTCCATGGACAAATGTCCTGTATTTGCCACCAGCAGTGTGATTCTACAAGATAAAATAGTGTAAGTGATTTAAGTGTGTAATCAAAGCTAATATGTCTATTGAATGTATCATTTACTTTATAGAATGAAGAACACAAACAACCATTGTATTTATGGGCTTTTGACCAAAAGTGACAAAGCAATATGAAGTTATTAAATACCTTACGTCATCGTCTTCAATATACAAATCACTTGAAGTTTCCTGACGACAAAAAGTGAGAGCGATATTACCATACATTACATTACACTCAGCTTGCTTTTTTTAATCCAAAGCAGCTTACAGTTATTTACAGGGTATTGGTTACAGTCTAGACTCCATGGAGCAATGTGGTATTGGGAGGACATTTCAGTATTGGGAGGACATTTCAGCCATGGATGGAGGAGGGAGAGGTGAGGGAGGCATTCAAACCTGCAACCCCCTAAACATTAAACATGGCCGCCCCGTTGAACTGAATTGTATTGAATGTGAGAAAGCAATTTCCAAAAATAATACTGTGTATGAGAGAGCCAAGTAGTGTAAATACAGTGATACATTTGATTACACCTAAAAGGACTGCACTAAACGACTTGACTGGGTTGGGCGAAGAACACTATAATTAAACTACACATTTGTAGACTAAATTATTTTTTTAAATGGCTCAACTGGACCAAGTGTAAAAACGACCTGAAAAACAATAGTGTTTGGGCAGTTGCTTACTTCATGAATATTTTAAGCTGTCGACAATAGATAAGGCTCTCAAAAATATTTGGATACATTTGTAGTTCTCTTTGTTGGCTAAAACCACCTTAATTCAGACAACAGAGGTATGATAGTATGTGGATCTACAGCTATTTGTTTAAAACTGATTTACAATTGGCTTACATGATACCACAATTGCTTGACACTAACATGTAAAAATATTGTACATACATTGTTGTCATGTTCAATGCTGATCCTCTCTCTGGTCGCCATTGTCTCTCTCTTCCTCGCTGTGTGTGTCTGTGTGTGTGTGTGTGTGTGTGTGTGTGTGTGTGTGTGTGTGTGTGTGTGTGCGTGCATATAGGTGTGTGTGTGTGTGTGTGTGCGTGCATAGGTGTGTGTGTGTGTGTGTGTGTGTGTGTGTGTGTGTGTGTGTGTGTGTGTGTGTGTGTGTGTGTGTGTGTGTGTGTGCGTGCATAGGTGTGTGCGTGTGTGTGTGTGCGTGTGTGCGCGCGTGTGTGTGTGTGTGTGGGGGGTGTGGGTGTGTGACTGACCATGTGATTAAATACTCTCTCAAGCAGTGTTTTACAATGGGATCAAAGACCATTCATGAGATCAGAGCATAAGACCATAAAACCAGAGCATGAGACCTGCCAAAGGTCGCATAGGATCACAAGCCTAAACCAAATTTTAAATGCCTTGCATATTACAGAATATTATAATTGTGTTTTTTCTTCTTCAGCTAATTGCAACAGCATGAAGAGTCTCCATGACTGAGGTACCCTGAGCATGGTACCGTCCCACCGCACTGCCCCCTAAGGGGCGCCATTGGGGGCTGCCCCCTTGTACAGATGAGGCATAAATGCAATTTCATTGTGTGCAGTGTGCAGTGTTCACTTGTGTGCTGTATGGTGCTGTGTCACAATGACAATGGGAGTTGGAGTTTCCCAGTTAGGCTTTTGGCTTTCACTTTCATATTCGTTCTTTAGTCATTATAAAATTAGTAAGTAGCCTACTAATTGTCAGTTTCCATGAGTATGCTGTATGTATGATTCATTATTTTAATAACCAACTTTAATGTTGAAATGTTTATTTCTTTAGAAAATAGGGATTTATAAATAGTAAGTAAAAAAAAGAAAAAAATGCAAAATGATACAAGGTTTTCGCTGGACAGCGACGATGATATTCATTTATGCACACCTACTGTACCTGCACTGCTCTGGTTGGGCGAAACTATCCCGATGATGTACATGAATGCAAATGACAACACTCGACCAGTCATTCAGCATTTTTAACCCAGGAGGAAGTAGGGCAAAACAAGAGCTGTAGAAATATGAGGTTGTGAGGCCTTGGAGCAGGTGCAGTCAATCAGCAAAGAGTGCAAGAGTAATCTTGTCACGTTTCAACAACAGAAAAGACTAATTTTTGGGGGAATTACAGTTCCTCACCCCGTGGACACAACAAAACGGTATGTAAACTGTGTATAGTTGCTATTTAATGTATTCTACCTGTAGATGAAGACACCATCTCCACTTGTACAAATGCAGCATGTCAAGGAATACACTTGTATGCAATATAAACTATGTATTATAAAAGATGTATAGTTAGCAATATTTCGGAACAGTTGTGATTTACTATAGCAAGTGTGCATATACAAGTGTGGAGAGCGTTATATGTTTGGCTTCCTGTATGTCTGTGAATATTCGCATTCATTCATGTCTTCTTCTATTCGTCTACTTTTCTTCTATTATTTTTCTTTTTTATTTGTTTTTATTCGTCTCTGATGTCTATTGGTCCTCTATATGGAATGTGTAATGGTTAGAGGCCTTATGTCTATGTCCTGTGATGACCTGTGTCACTGTCTGTGTTGTGTTTATTATATGCTGTCTGGTTTGTGTGATTTTAACACCTGATACAACCTTATTCCCCCCTTGGGAACACTAAGAGATTTTCTCTGTTCTAATTTCCATGTTGGAATCAGAGTTTGTTTAACTCTCCAGAGTGGACCAGTAGTATCCTGCTTCAAGAGACAAGGGTAACATGTCAAGATGTGAAGTGGCTTAAGTCCTTGTGGTTGTTACACATTCCACAGAGTGCAGGATTTGAAACAGCTCTGATGCTAGAGTGCAGTTAAACGTTACACTTTGCCATGCCCTCTAACCCCACATTGCTCCAGGAATACTTTACAAATACTTAGTCATATGATCCTGCTGTCATTTGAAAAGGCACGCTTTCAATGAGCAGCCCTCACCCATCAGGTAGCCAACTGTCCCAGAAAGTATTATAATGTATATTTGTTTTGGTTTGCAGAATGGGGAGAGATCAATTGGACACACCTTCAAGGGAGCCATGAATGTATGTAAACACATATGATCACATATGTGATATTGTTATAAACAAATAACATTTCAATTATTTAAATGTTAAGAATGTTTTTAATATATGGTAGTTATAATGTTGGCTACACGTGGGTGTCACTTTTTCAGGGTTCAATCACCCTAAAATTGTTCTTGCATACTTTTCTACTGTAGCTGGGAATTACCTTCTTTTTTATTTTACTGTGTATTAGATTGGAAAAGGGAAATTGGCGTTAGAAATGAGTAGTCTATTGTGCTTACAATATACTGTACTTACAATATAGCCTACGTATCATTTACAAATGAGGATATCCCTCATTTTTGGATCCCCATCATTAATGCACACGTTTCTGCATTAATGACATTTCCCAAATGGCAGTTTGTTATTTGTCAATCAGTGATCAAGCTTTCCAATCTTGTTTGTCCTTTACATTTTAGAATCATTCGAGTGTAACCTCAGATGCACTGCAGTCTGCCTCATCTAATGGGAGTGCACACATCCTCCAGGCAGATTTGTCCAATCAGAAAGCTGACATCTTCCTGGCTCCAATATCACAGGAGAATACAGACATTTCACAGGATGTCACCTCCAGTGTGAATATAACCAGAGACGCTGGAACTTCTTCTCCCATAACCCATGTTGACATTTTCCAACCCATCCCTTCCATTTTGGACACACCCCTCACAGAAAATGCTCCCTCAACTGGGTCCTTTGATACTTTTCAAAGCACACCATGTGTCCAGAAACCAAAACCAGAAGTCCAAAAGACACCAGGGTCTCCATTTGTAGATCTTAAATCCAACTCTGCATGTAACCAAAATACACCAAAATCAGAAGTCTCCAATAATTCACAACAGAACGATTCACCAGACCACAATACCAGCTGGTTACAAGGCATTGTCATGTCCCCTCCCTGTGAATTCTCAGACACCAGTGAAACCCAGTCTTCCATGAACAACGGTCCGGAACCATTTTCTGGAACCTCAGCCTCCAGTCCCCAGGTTGACATCTTCCAACCTCTCTCCAACACCAATGTGGAGGCACCTATCACAGAAGTCAAGACCCCCAGTCAAACTATAGAGGTTTACCAAAGCCCACTGTTCAGCCAAGACACTGACGTCTGTGACAAACCAAAGCAGGAACAACCAAATACTCTCAGGTTGTGCCTCAGGAATAATGTCTCATTTTCTGAAAAGACACCCTCCCCTGGGTCATTAGATGCCTACCAGATTCCATCTACCACCAGGGAACTAAAGTTTGACTCGATCCCAAATGGTGACATCTCTCGAGAGCATGTCTCAGCTACTTCATTATCCACAGTGACCCCTGACGAGCCTCCATTGACCCACTCCTCCATCTTCCATTCTATGCCAATTTTTCAGGTCCTGTCCTCAGGCCAAGCATCTGCCAACCCTTGCCACCAGCCTATACCCAATGGAAAATCCAACTTTGCGAGGGCTAAGAATGCTACTGAAAATTTGCCCTCTGACAAGAAGATGAACACTGTATCCACACCTGGTGGCATAATGCAAGAGAACAATTCATCATATATGACCAATCAGATATTCTCCTCATCTTCCTCTCAGGAAAACGCTCCATCCACAGGCACATGGTCTGAGTTTTCACAGGTTAGAAACGCTTTGAACAGGGTTTTTGAACAGGGAAGTTATTTAATTTTTAGATTTTTACAATGCAACATGTTCATAATAAACATTGATGATGTATGCTGTTTTTGTCAAGGTTTTACCTGGAGCTCCTAAGGCAGCCTTGATACCTAAGGTTTCTTTCCACTCACTAGCACAGGAGGAACCAGGTCTTGGAGAGGAGGGATCCCCATTATATGTGAACATTGAGTTCACCGGTGAGGTGAGGAAGACAGGACATATGACTGTGTGTATTGCTTGAGTGTGTATATACTATACATGTGCTAGCAGTCACTGTCACATTTTGACCCAATAAACATGTGCGTGTGTTAACCATGAACTATACGTGTGTGTGTGTGACTTGCTGAGTGTTTGATTGTATTCGCTCGCAGAGGTCAGTAAGTACATTATATGAACACTTTTCAGGAGCGATGTATTGAAGACTGGCCAGAAGACAGCCCTCAACTTGCCTCCAACTGGAAACCAGTAAGTGTGCCGCAAGTGTGAGCAGCTTATCATAACATACCATAATTTCTGTTGCTTACCGTACAATTTGTCTTTGTGCTTGAGATGTACTGCAAACAGCTGATAGAAAAATGCTTATACAGTATAAGATCAAAATGTCATTATTGAAACATCTTCCTAAAAACATGGTTTGTTAATGCAATAAAATTGGCCTTAATATTTGCAGTCTGGGACATTCCGTCTGAGGAGGGAGTCACTTGTGGTGAGTACAGATGAAAAGAATGTGAAATGCTTAATGTGAAACTGAGGGGTTGTCAAGCTGAAATCAATGTGTGGTGATTTGTTTTATTTATGTCTACTGCAACAAACCTGGGACAGAAGACAGGGTTTTTTGCTTCTAATACGCTCCAGCTGTGACAAGTTGGGCCTGCAGACTGTATATGTTTGGAATGCTAAGATCTTCCATGTGTAAAATCAGCTGATAATCACTTGTTATTATCATACTGATAATAATATTATCATACTGATAATAAGTACAAAATTGATATAATAATACCAAGGAAGAATATTTACTTCTGGTGATTGAAACATCTATTTGTGCTGTATAGAAACTTTCAGATATCGAAATGGTTTCAGTTAAGCACTTTTATTTCACAGGCAGTCATGCAATGATAATTTCTATTTTGCCAAAACAGTTGTTGTTAGCTGTTTTTTTCTTACAAAGGAAAAAGGAAATGGAACCAACGGCAGCGTCAAAAGTGGAAGGACGTCATTGGTATGTGTACCACCATTTAGCTTTAACCTCTTTGGGTGCACACTGTGTTTAATTTCAGTACCATTTCTTGCATGAATTTAGTAAATTCTTTGACATTACTCTCCCTTCAATGATATTCTCTTGCAGAAAAAGCTGACTTTGTCAGTTTCTACTCGTAGAAGATCAAAGGTGAGACACAGAACTGTATGTTTTCATCACATAGGATGAAGGCCAGTCTTGTCACATGGAAGAAGAATGTTTGCTTACGGTCTACTCTGTGTGGTAGTCATTGAGAATATGTAGGGTGCTCATGGTCCAGAAATGTAGAATTAAGACTTAAGGTTAGACTAGTACAGGGATTTCAAACTCAAATTCACAGGGGCCAAACCCGAAACTCGAGAGAAAAAAAGGGCTAATAGTGTGCATTCTCAAACTCTGAACAAAACATTTCAGAAACACTCATACATAGCTTAAATGTGCCTAAACATATTCTGTGGTATGAGTGACAGATGTCACATTGGCCTCTGACAACGACTATGACACATCAAATGTTCAAGTCATGTTACTATATATTAAGGGTTTATGTGGGCCAACTGTAAAATACATCTGAAATGAGCTCATGGGCCAAAAAAAAATTCTCTGCTTGCCAAATTTGGGCCCGAGACTGAAATCATGGACTAGTGGTCATGTCAGGTGTAGATGTCAGGTCAGTTAAAAATAAATAAATAATAAATTAAAAAATTAGGGGTGCATTTCTCGAAGCCATAGTTGCTAACTTGACAGTGCACTACACCACAAATCTTAGATATTTGACATTTGCATGCTCCCAAACTTGCGTGAGTTTTGAGGTGTGAGAACACTCTACTATCTCCACATACATTCCTGTCATATCACAGTTTTCCCGGCAGCCGTACACTTTTCCAGTAATGCAAGAACTATTCTGACATACATACATAGGCTGTGCTGCATTGATTGGCATGTCTTTGTCAACATGGACCGCGGAAATGTTTTGTTGTTGTTCAATTGGTATTTCCAAGACGAGACCTTCAGTTAACAAAAGATTTTTACAAACTCTGCTTATTGAGCTAATTTTGTGGCTGTCCAACATACCGTGTGAGTCATACCAGTCCAAAACACTGTTTATATTAAAAACAATATAACTAATGAACAAATTATATCTCGTTTTATTTCTTCTAGGAGAGACCCAATATAGATGTTTCTGCATTGGAAAATGGAGGAGATCTGAATCAAAGAGGAGGCTCCAAGTCGGTAGGCTATTTTAGTGTCATGACTCTCAGCCCTGTGGGAAAGTTTAGTCACAGTATTTTGACAGTGCAAAGGCAAATATTTTCCATCACATTAAGAATGAGGAAATCAGTGGCTGTGCTTATTATCATGGCACGTCAACCCCTTAGCGTAGAGCCTGTGTTGTTCCTGTCACGAAAATGGTAACGACCAAGTCTTAATAATCAGTTACTTGAGACTCTGCGTTGTCATAGTGATGTTGTTATGATGCAGTGGACTGTTTTTAGCAAGTCAAGTCAGCTTTCATTGTCACTTTCTTCATATGCACAAGTCATAGAAGGAAAATGAAATTACATTTTCTCTCTATACCATGCCAGGACATAGACTTATGAGTAAAAGGCTACATTTATCTTGTATACAGTGTAAATGTCAACAATTAAACACATTTTAAATCTATTTTCATTCCAGAGTAAGAAGCAGAAGCTCAAAGGCCCTCAAGTTCTTCGTAGAAAGTCAAAGGTGTGTGTGTGTGTGTGTGTGTGTGTGTGTGTGTGTGTGTGTGTGTGTGTGCGCGCGCGCGTGTGCTTGCGTGTGAGAGAGTGTGTGTGTGTGTGTGTGTGGTGGACGGTAAAGTGGGTGTATGTACATATCTCATTGATGAATGATAAACACTTTAGCATAGAGCATTAAGTCATTAAATGTTATAAGCTCTGATTGTTCCAATCAAGGCCCTGATTTTCACACATTGTTTTAACAGGAGAAGCTGAGCGTTGGTGACAACACACCAGACGACATCTCTGAGGTACAGTTATATGAGATACAGTATACTGTGTAATGTGAGTGCATCCCAGTCTGCATGCAGTCTGCTGTACTGTATAAGAGGTAGTAGCAAGTAGGACCCGACCGATATGTTTTTTTCAGGGCCGATACCGATACCGATATTTATGGAAATGGGAGGCCAATAACCGATATGTGCAACCGATATATCAAGTCAAGTTGGTTTTATTGTCAATTTCTTTACATGCACTGGTCATACAAAGAATTTGAAATTACGTTTCTTGCTTTCCCATGCAGACATAGACTAATCTAGGTAAGGACATAGACAGTATGGACATAGACAGTGCTCATACAGACATTTAAAGTGCAAGACTGGACAACAGAAGACTTGTAGAGAACATACATTAAGAGGATGTATTTGTTGTGCTTTTTCTAAAAGTCCTTTATAGCGTTCTGACATAGTAATAGCAGCATTTTGAAGAAAATAAATATTAAAATAGGTCTATCAAGTACACCAGCAGCAGTGTGTGTGTGTGTGTGTGTGTGTGTGTGTGTGTGTGTGTGTGTGTGTGTGTGTGTGTGTGTGTGTGTGTGTGTGTGTATGTGTTTAGTGCAGGTATAAAGTGCGGTGTGCGTATGTTTGTGTGTCTGTGTGTATGTGTGTATGTGTGTGTGTGTGTGTGTGTGTGTGTGTGTGTGTGTGTGTGTCTGTGTGTGTGTGTGTGTGTGTGAGTTGTGTGTCAGTGTGTGTATGTTTGGGTTTAGTGCAGAAAGTGCAGTGTGCTTGTGTGTGTGTGTGTGTGTGTGTGTGTGTGTGTGTGTGTGTGTGTGTGTGTGTGTGTGTGTGTGTGTGCGTGTGCATGTTTTGAGTTAGTGCAGGTTGAAAGTTCAGTCACAAATATAGTAGTGCAGGTGGAATGTTCAGTCGCAGATATGGTGGTGGGGATGAGTGGGGGGGGGTTGTCAGTGGCTTGGCTGGCTAGAGGCTGACAGTGGAGGGAGAGTGGGTTGAGTGTTCAGTATCTTGATTGCTTGGTGCATGGAGCTGCTTGCAAGCCTGGTGGTACGGGAACGGAGGCGCCTGTACCTCTTTCCAGAGGGCAGGAGGCTGAACAGTTTGTGTGCAGGGTGGCTTGTGTCTTTGATGATCATCAGTGCTTTCCGGGTGCGGCGTGTGGTGTAAATATCCTGCAGGGAGGGGAGTGGTACTCCAATGATCTTCTTCGCTGTGTTCACAACACGCTGGAGTGTCTTCCTGTTTTTCTCTGTGCAGCTTCCTCCCCACACTGTGATGCAGCTGGACACGACGCTCTCTATGGTTCTCCTGTAGAATGTTGTCATGATGGAGGGTGTAGCACTTGCCTTCTTTAGTTTGCGCAAGAAGTAGAGACGCTGACGGGCCTTCTTCGCCAGTGATGTAGTGTTGGTGGTCCAAGAGAGGTCGTCGCTGATGTGCACTCCAAGGAACTTGGTGCTGCTCACTCTCTCCACAGCATCACCGTCGATGGTCAGTGGTGGCAGTTGTTTTTGGACCCTCTGAAAGTTGACAACAATCTCCTTGGTCTTGTTGACATTCAGCAGGAGGTTGTTGTCTTTGCACCATCTGGCCAGCAGGTCTACTTCTTCTCTGTAGTGAGTCTCATCGCCCTTAGTGATGAGGCCCACCAGTGTTGTATCATCCGCAAACTTCACTAGATGGTTAGTGCTGTGGGTCGTTGTGCAGTCATGTGTCAGCAGCGTGAACAGCAGGGGGCTGAGAACATAACCTTGCGGAGCCCCCGTGCTCAGGGTCAGAATGCTTGAGGTGTTATTCCCTACCCGTACTGCTTGTGGTCTCTGCATCAGGAAGTCCAGCAGCCAGTTGCAGAGGGAGGTGCTGAAACCTAGTTTGTCCAGTTTGCTGATGAGTTGTTGTGGTATTATGGTATTGAATGCTGAACAGAAGTCAATGACCAGGATTCTCACATCACTGATTCTTGAGAAAATGGCTAAAACAGGTTGTAATGTTGACAGAAAAAAAACAAAGGGAATTACAAAATTATATGGTATATCCTTGTTGACTAAGGTCTTGGCTTTTCAGAAATGCAAAAGGCCAATCTCCCCATTTTGTATTTTTTTTTCAGAAATCAGGCTTTTCTCTGATCACACCTTGTTTTTTGTCAACACCGTCAGACACAATTAAAAGTAATTAAAATTGTATTGATTTGGTTGCAGATGTATCTGGAGTTTTTAAGTGATTATGTGTATTTTTTGGTTCACACATATGCCTTTAAATGTTGAAAATTCACTTTTGTTCTATTTTAATACTGTTTCATGTGCTCTAATTTTGAAATATGTACCGTCATACGATGCTTACTTAACGCCTAAATAGAACAAACAATTTTTTGTAATTTCACAAATATTCCTGTAGGCTTAAATTGGCTATTACTTTGATAATTCAACAACTCCTAAGGAAAATGTTGTAAGCACATTCATTTAAAATGTCCAAAACTCCTTCTTACGGTGGTGACTTAAGAACTGACGGTGGTGACAGTAATCTGAGAGTGGTGAAAGTGGCCTAATTTGTACCTGCATTTAGCAAAATAAATAGCCTTCTCAAGTCAATGGCATTTGCATAAACACTTTATGTTTGTGTGTGCACAGTATGTTTGTACATGTGTTTTTTCTTCATTAGTTAGATTCTCTAGGAAGTGGGCCACTGGTTCTTGAAAATGTGGCAAAAACAGGTTTTAAGTTGTTCAAATTCAAAATATAGAGGTGTATTATCATAGATGTGGGTCTTGGCTGTGCAGTGAATGTAGTGCCCAAGCTCCCCATGTTTAACATTTTTCATAAAATGGGGTCAACAGAGGCAGACAGAATTAGAAGTAAAAACATATGTTTACTGTATTAAAGTGAATTACTTTAACAATTCAACATAACTTTAGATACTTATTGTATGCATATTCCTAAAACATGTCAAAAACATGTAAAACATGTGTTTTTTGGTGAACTCCATCAGATGTCACCACCGTCAGGTTTTCTGACAAAATATCCAAATGCACCTCAGTGGTGGATAGAGTATCGTTTTGTATCACAATTATTACTAACATGCCTATTAATGTTTCATTAACCAGCACAATTTAGTAAAATATGGAACAAGATGATGAGCGGAACAAAATCTGACGGTGGTGACATCTGACGGTGTGAGACAAAAAAACACTCTTTTACATATTATGCATTGTTTGTTCACATTAGCCATGTCATTTTCGCTCTGTTTCTTGGGTGCTTCATACCTTTTCTGAGAAAGTATATTAATTAACATTAATGTAATATAATACTATTAAAACATCCGACGGTGTTGACAGTTTATGGTTGGGACAGTACCAGTGTCCAAACAAATTAACAAATTGAGGACAAAATAGTAAACTTACAGGAGCTTCAGTGATGGTGAAGTGTGCAGTAGACCTAAAGGTTTGAAAAGGGGTCCTCAGTAATGAAAATGACCTTGTGCATACCTGATTTTATTGTCTTTTAGAAAAAATCTGACGGTTGTGATCAATATGCTGGACACATTTTGAGCAATCAGAAAACAATAGTAAATATTGTTTTATATGCACTATGTGCACATCTGTAGAACCACTTTAATATGGTCTTCCACATCATGGTGATATTGTTCAATTCTGTTAGTGATTTTTGTATTTTAAGTCAATTGAAATGATGAGGCCAGTCCTTGGGACAGGCGTTTTTACAGGGTGTGGACAGGTTTATAGCCATGAAAAGTAATACAATTACACTTAAATATTTCAACTGTGTATTTGTGTAACAGACCCCTTGGCCAATACCTGGATTCATTTTGTTCGTGAAAATGTAGTTGATTTTCAACAGAATTAGCATTTTACTGCTGGGACATGTTTTTGCCAAACTTTCAAGAATCAGTGACATATGAGTCTTTATTGTCCAAGTGGGTGAGGGCTGGATGGAGGGCAGAGCAAATTGCATCCTCCGTGGATCGCTTGGCTCGGTATGCGAACTGGTAGGGGTCCAGGGTGGGGGGTAGGGTGGCTTTGATGTGTGACAGGACTAGCCGTCTGAAGCACTTCATGATTATGGGCGTCAGTGCTACAGGACGGTAGTCATTGAAGCATGATGGTGATGATTTCTACGGCACGGGTATGATGGTAGCAGCTTTGAAAAGTGATGGGATGACTGCTTGCTCCAGAGAGATGTCAAAGATGTCTGTGAAGACATCCTTCAGCTCTTCTGCACAATCCTTCAACACTCGACCAGGTATGTTGTTTGGGCCAGCTGCTTTGCGTGGGTTGATGGTGGCCAGTGTCCTCTTCACACTGGCAGAGGACAGGTACAGGGGTTTATCATGGGGGGGAGGGGGAGTTTTCTGTGGATGAGTGTCATTTTGTGCTTCAAAACGGGCTAAGAAACTGTTCAGGTCGTTTAGCAGAGAGGACAGCATCTCTGCTGTCTTTGAAGTGTGTTGTTATTTTGTCAGAGTATTCCTTTTTTGCTTTCCTGATGCCCTGGGACAGGTTTGCCCTTGCTGTTTTTAGAAATATTTGTTGTGTTTTTAGAAATGTTTTTAGAAATATATGTAACAGTGGCACGTAAACAGTTAATTAAATTCAACTCAGCTCTTGCACGACTACGCCACCTAGGGTGGGGGAAGACAACCTAGGAGTGAAATTACCCCCCAAATTAGTAAACCAGGACACAGGTTCGGAGCACTCTTAGGCAGGAGTCAAGTTCAAGTGTTTATTCTCTTTTTCACCATGCATAAGATGTAAGGCAATGTACAAAATGTGGATTTGGCTGATCAGGCCGAAATCAAGAACAATCACATGGATTCACACAAGGATACAATAGTCCATATTCATTAGAGAGTTCTTCAGTCCATACACATCACAAATACAACAGTCGGACTGGTCAATAATCAGGTGAATACAAATGTGCAAATATGCAGTGGTGATGCAAAGGGACAAATACTAATACATTACAAAATACAATATGGATGAATTGCATTAAAGACAATATTGCACTGATCCCTATTAAGACACCCACAGACGGGTCGTTATGTGGAGCAATATGGCCAATGGCCACACACACACACACCACACGCACACACACGCACGGCACCTGTGCGAGAGAAAAGGGAGGCTACACTCAGTCATAAGAACCGCCCCCAATACGGGGGAGACAGGGCAATGGTGTCACTCTTAAAGGGGGGGAGCTAGGCTTAGGCTAACCAATAGCAGCACGGTTGAAAAGGGATAGTTAAAGACTAGGGAAAAAGGCCACACAAAATAAACACACACAATAAAGTACTCACACGAAATAAAAAGAAAACACACATCTACTACTACACGCAGCAAAATAGTAATAGTCACCCAAGTGCACACAGCAATGGAAAAGTGAGGGAATCCACCACCCGAAGACCGGCGCGCTATGGCAACTCCATACCTATCCAGGGAGGAGAGAAGAGAGAGAGACACTCAATAGCGAGAATGACACGTGCTAATGTATTACCCAATTTGCATACACAGTGATGACTAGATGCAACTTAACTTTCGTGTAGCAAGAGAGAGGGGAGAACTACACCGCCGTAGGTTGACTGAAGGGGGTGTACACTTGCCTCCTGGTGCCGTGCCTAGAGGATGATAACCACACACGCATACAGACGCACAGACACACACGCACTCACAACACACACAGGTAACCAGACCTGCGCAGTGCGCAGCGAGGAGGCTGGCGTCCCAAGAAATGGGCCAGAAAATAAAAATAATTAAACCAAACAAAAGTCGGTCACAGGAAAACTAAAATAAACAGTGGGCCCAGCAGGACGAGCAGGTGGAGCCAGTCGGAACCGGCGCAGAGTGTGACGGCAACAAAACAGCAACCTCCGAGGAGTGTAGCTAGCAATCCCACGGCGTCAGAGAGGCCCCGCTAGCCCGATCATAGATCCGTGGTTCGGAACAATCGCAATTTGGACCACACACTGAGGAAAGTGAGGGTAGATTTAGTGACTAAGGTCATCGTTACCATCGGAGCAACAACATCAATGTAGCATAGGCCAGCTTACCATCCACTGACTGCAGTCGGGTACCAGGGGCCAACCCCTCTGGCCACTCCAAAGCCGGCGTAAGCACCACTAATCAGGCCTGCCACAGGGCACAGATGAGGGGGCAACACACCAACCAAAGAGGTACACACCGGTGCATTATAGGCAGCGTGAAGTGAACGCCAGTTCACAGCAGCAGAGTGCAGTTCCACGCAAGAATGGCTAGAAGTGGAATGCAGTCACATAATCAGGTCCGTAATTCAAACAATACGGCGATCGGACACATCATAAAGTATGAATGTTAAATGCCTACCTGAAGGTACCAAATCTACCGGATAATGATCACGGCTAGCAGCAGCTCACACGCCAGCCGGCGTCCTTTGCCGGCAAAACAACAGCGGGGCGGAAAGAGAGACCCACGTCACGTCCAAAAACTACATTTATCAACATAAAAGTCCTGCCAGTAATGGGCCAGCCAATCACAGACAAAGGACCAAAATCAGTCAGATTGAGGGGTGTAGACCAATCTGTCACATATAGAAATATTGTTCATAATAAAATGTAATGAAATATAAGTTATTATTATATATACACACATATTTAGTTATAATAATGAACTCTCATGGACTCAAAGTGGGGAGAGCAGAATGGAACAAAATTCAGAGCGAAACGGCTGAAAAATTGGTTGTGAAAGTTATACAAACTTATCGGTGGAAACTTATTGAAAGCATGGCCGATACTGATATCCCAAAAATGCTAAATATCGGCCCGATATATCAGTGGGGCCGATATATCGGTCGGGCCTTAGTAGCAAGTGAGCTAAAACTGGGCTTCTAGCTAAACCAGTAGCATACCTGTACATGTTAAAACAGTGCAGACAGTTAAACATGAAAAATTAAGTTGCCCGACTGCCTTAAGTTTGTAAGTTTACTCAACTACAGACTTAACTCAATTTATTTCAAGGCTTTCTCAAGTTGACTTAACTAACAAACTCAAGGCAGCATGGTAACTTACTTTTTAAAGTTCATCTGGCAATGTTTTATAGGGTAAGAGGTCTTGGGAGGGATGTTTAATAATGGTCCACACCGAGCTGCACTAGCTGACATTTTTGTTACCCATACAACGCAAGCATTTTACATTGCATTTCATCACATATGCACTACTACTGTACTACTACTGTGTCATATATCACTCTACTGCCATACTATACTCATAGACATTAATTATAACTTTAGCCTTGTGACATTGTTACATTGCTTAGGTTTGTGTATCTGTTTTGTATTTGATAGTGGTATACTATGTTGTTGATTTTACTATTCAATTCCTATTGCTACCAGTTGGCAGCCATTCACCTCTGCAACAATTGCAGTTCTTAACTCAAACATACTTCTACATCTGTTTTAGGGGCCTGAGGGGAAAAGAACAGGAAGTCATGATTTGCCTACAAGTCCCACCATGCAACTGGTTCGTTCCTCTCTGTTCACTTCAGATTTTTTGATCCATGTTTTGTAGTAGTGGTTCAATAGTCTAACAGCAGAGTCAAAAGTGAATATACCTATGGCAAATGATGCTGTGTCATAACTATTACAATATTGCATTGGTAAGTTCTTTATGTCTCTATAGTGAGAGTAGTGTAAATGCTGGAAACGTCTGTATAAGATTGTGTAACGTGAGCAGAAATAGAAATGGGTGGGTGTCTACAGTAAATGCACAGAATTAAAGTCTGAATTAAAGGTGAAGCCCTCCTTTTTATGTGTTTTTCTATCATAGATTGGTGTTGAGATGGATGACAGTGTGTTTTCCCCCATTATACCTGAGGTGCATTTTCAGATATTGAGTTATTTATTCTAATTATAAACTATTGCATTGTGTACTAAATGGAAATGTTAACTATTTTAAAGTAGCATGACTTTTTTACTTTGTACTATGAGAGATACTTCTATA